>NC_135545.1:55252138-55535484 GCF_045843805.1 Urocitellus parryii
GCCCAGGTTGAGCACTCGAGGGTCCTATAGAAATGGCCAGTTTCACCTCCCTGAAGGAGACCCTGGAACGTGAGTCTTCAGCACAGCGTCAGGAGCACTGTAAGGGGCACAGATGCGCCCGAGGCACTGAAGCAGCCTTGTCCCCAGCTGCCACCCTGTGTCAGGGAGGGCGGCCAGGAGACTCGGCTCCAGGGCAGGAGGCAGTGGCCCCCCTTGCTCCCCATGCCCCACATCAGCTCAGGCTAGAAACACCCCAAACTCTGTGGAAGTTCCACCTACTCCTAGCTCCTTTCTTCCATACAAATACGACTAGAGTGACTTCAAGAAAAGACGAGGGGACCTTTAGTTGTGACCAATGGCGGCTCTGCAAGGCAGGGCAGAGGAGCCACCAGGGACACCACGCGGCCCTCAGATTTTCAGAGGGCCCACTCCTCAGTGCTCCCCCTGCCCCAGGACCAGGGTGCACAGACCCTGGGCCCAGCTCGCACGGGGCGCCGGCGGCCGTCCTTGCCTTCAGCGCCTGCAGTGAGAAGGACCTGGGCGAGGCCTCAGAGCTGTCCTTGTCCAACGACAGGGTGTCAAACAGCGCATCGACTTCCGCCTGCTCCTCGGGAAGGAACTGGGAGTAACACCTCTGCTCCGCGCGGCTCCTGCTGTTCCCCATCTCTCCTGGGACCCAGCGGGTTCTCTGCAGAAGGACAGAGACAAGTTAGGGGAAGGTCAAAGTGACCATCGAGGCAGCGACGACTCTGGGGTCCAGCCGGTAAGTGCCAATTCTCCTGGAAAATGCAGCTAAAATGCACTAGACCTCGAAGTGGGGCTTCCGTGTGGTAGATATTACTAGTTGGCACCAGCCATGCCCGGAGCATCGCTGGGATACTGCACTGGGTCAGCAAAGCCAAGGGCAGGGACGGTCCTTGTGTGGCCGGGCCCTTCAGGTCCTAGCCAGCAGGCCTCTTTCATCTGAGGTGTCAGAGGGGCAGAAACAGAGACTGACACCCAAAAGCAGGTGACCCGGGGGCCTGGTTCATTGTCACAGGCCTGGAAGAAGCCAGGTGGCAGGGGGTCCATCAAAAGAGCAGTTAGAGGGGGCTGGGCTGGGCTCAGAGGCAGAGCACTCGCCTGGCACACGTGAGCCACTGGGTCGGATCCTCAGCACCCCATAAACCTAAATGAATAAGATAAAGGTCTGTGTTCATCTGAAACTAAAAAAATATTTTTTAAAAAAGAGCACAGTTAGCAAGGAAACGCCTCTTGAAAGGTGAAGTCTGTGACATTCATCCCCTGTCCCGGCTTCCTGGGAACTGCACTGGTGACACCGCCAAGGTGACAAACCCTTCACCAGCGCGGGCAACTTGGTCAGCGGGGTCTGTGCCACAGGAAGCCACCTCCCAGGAGGCTGGGCCAGGAGGAGGCCATCCCAGTGGCAGGGAGCATGACGAGTGTCCCCATCAAGATGTGACGGCCAAAGGTGGGTGCCCAGGGGTCTGTCTTTCCTTTTATTGAGGTGAGAGCCCCACAACGCGACGCCAACCATGTTAAGGAGAACGATCCAGGGGCATTTAGGCCATCGACGGTGCTGTCAGCCCCCGCCTGTGTGTGCCAAGGGACGCCCATCAGCCGCGGGGCACCTCGCTCCTGTCACTTCCAGCCCAGGCAACCATAGCTCTGCCCCTGTGGCTCCCATTCTGGACGGTCCTCCAGCGGGTCCCAGCACATGGCCTTCCCCACCTCCCACTTTTCGCCCAGTGCCCTGCTGTCCTGCCACCCAGCCACGACCGGTGTCTGCCCTTTACCCCTTCCTATGGCCAACTGGCACTTCACCATGTGAACAGGTCCTCGCTTGTGCAGGGACAGCCGGGCCCTGGTGTTCTCTTGGCCACTGTGAGTGGGCCGTGGTGAGCCCGCATCCGCTCCAGCCATCTCTCACAGTCCCAAGGTGGATGCCGAGCCCTGGAGCTGTTGGCTCCTAAGGTGACCCTGACTTGGAGGAACTGCCACACGGCACTCCACTTCACAGTCCCCTGCAAAGCGCCAGTCCTCCATGTCCCTGCCATCGCCCTCTTTTGACTAAGGTCGTCTGTCCACGAGGGGCCTGCCTTGACCAGCTTCACTGCTAACACACCCGCAAGAGCGCGTCTGGGGGGGGGGGCCTCCCCAGAGCAGGACCCGCGGGGCTTGCCAAGGCAGGCTGGGTCAGGTCGCCCAGCCCAGTGTGCGGTGCCACTCACATGCCATCTGATCTAAATGCTTCTGCTCAGGTTTCACAACAGCAGAAGAGCCAAGAAGGAAAACCTCTGGCCTGGCTCAGTGTCCAGTGGCCGAGGCTGGCCCCGTCTCTGAGGCAAAGGGGCTGCTTCAGAGGAGTCCCAGCCCCAGGGCACAGCCGTGCCAAGTAGACCCCAAGGGCCAGGGGGCAGGCCAAATGTCCAAACCCAAGCCCCAGTAAATAACACTGTCATCCAGGGCTCAACCAGGAGAGGGAGCATCGTACCAACTTTTAAACACCCACCGGATGTCAGGGGTGTGCACCGGGAGGTTGGCCAACAGATGCATCCTTGCAGACCCAAAAGGAGGCCTCCCCACAGCAGGATGATTGCAGCAACTGTCTGTTTCAAAATATCCAGAAGAGGGGATTTTGAATGTTCTCACTACAAACGTGACAGGACAGAAATCTCCCAACAGTGTCCAACCTCCCAGCAATGTCTGGGAGGAAAAGAAGGCTTCTGATATGCCCTTTCCAAATGCAAGCTCCCGAACTTCAGTCCCAGACAAGCTTTCTCATCAGACTTTCATAGGTTCACCTGGGTATTTGGGACAGCCACCGTCCTGCCACGTTGACCCATGTCACATCCTCTTAGAGAAAGAAGCTCGTTGAGATCACAGTACCAGCAGCCTTTCACCTGGAGGTGGTTTCTTCTCCCAGGGGACATGTGACAATGATGGGAGACATTTGGGATGTCATAACTGGGAGAAGAGAATCCTGCTGGCATTTGGAGAGCGGAGGCCCAGGATGCTGCTGACCATTCTACAGCGAACAGGACAGCCCTCAAGCTCACAGGCTGAAGGTGAGAAGCTGTGGCTTCAAGGACGTGAGCAGGGGCCAACAGGATGGTGTCCCTCCTACCCCTAGGACACTGGTTCACACCCTGCCCCTCTCTGCATGGGACTCCGGGCCCTGCCATTAAGCATAGGCAAAGATCTGAGTTCAAATCACATCACTCCATATTAGGACTAGGGGACAAGTCACTAAGCTCTTTTCAACCCTTAATCAAAATGGAAGAAAGTCCACTAGCCCAAGGTGACAGATTGCTTGCTTGCTTGACCAAATTTTAGTCAGGCTCTCCTCCTATCTGTGCTCCTCCAGGTAAAATCCACCTTTCACGAGGACCCTATCCTCACAGCCCATTACCCCTGTTAGAAAGCCAGGTTCATCCCCCACCAACCCCTGGGCGACAGCTCATCGCCTGGCCTGTCTTCTGCAAACACTTGGTTAGGTCAGGCTAGCCAGAATCCCCCTCCCTCCTGGTGTTGCCTCTGGTCATTTTCTGTCCACTGACCCCCACCTGTTCCTGGGCTGTAAATTCCCACTTGCCCAGGCGAGAAGACCCCCACCTTGCCCCCTCTGCCATGTCCCTGTACCTATGGCCAGGCTCTTGAATGAAGCCTGGCTTGGCGTGCTCTCACAACCATCAGTGAATAATTTAACACAAGGTCAAAGGATTGAATAAAGCAACCCGGGGAACTGGGAAGGCCAAAGACAAGCAGAGGTAGCTCCTTGGGTCTAGGCCTGGGAACAAGGGAAGCAGTCCTGCCCTAAGGGCCTGCAGCGGGATCCCACGCCACGCGAGACAGACGACGGGGCCTTTTCTGGGCACACTTCCCGCTGGTGTCCCAGGACGCTCTGTGGACTCCTTTCCAAGCTTCTCAGGACCGGTCCTGTCATCATGAGGAGGCTCCACCCTGGCTGGCCAACCTCCAACCCTCTACCTCTGAGGAGCCATCACCCTTAAAGCCATGAACATGGCCCTCCCTGTCCCCTTTCTGGGGACACTCTAACCACTCCATCAGAACCCACCCACCTTAAGTCCTGTTTATGCCCCAGAGTCCAGTACCCCTTCTGCAAGGGGCAGCTTGAACCCAAGCAAGGCGTTCCCCTGGCCCAAGGCTGGCTTCCCTCCCTCCACCCTGGGCTCAGAGGGCCGTGTCCGGGGGGCCCTTTGCTTTTCCCTCCTAAGCTATCATTTTAGTTATCAGCTCCAGGCCAAGAAGATCCCCGCACATCCTCCATATATCCCACTCCTGTTGCCTCCACAGATGCTGCGCTTCCTTCCCGTGTCAATGCCAGCATTCTCTCGTGGCTCTCCCTTCCGGGCAGCTGGCCTTGACCATGCGGAGGGCACTTCTAGGGACTTCTGATCTGATCGCACAGATGGCAGAAGGCCAGTGTACTTCCGTGCTCAGAGGTCCACACCGGAGGCCCTCCCTCCCTCTGAGCTGTCCCCGGGCACACTCCAGGGGCCTGGACAGGCCTGGACACTAGGGGAGCGGCAGGGCTCAGGCCCACTGGGGACACGCTCCGCACGCATCCGCACCCCAGTAGAGCCGGCCCGCGCCTCCCGCTCAGCTCACCGACCTGAAGGACCCCAGTGGGTCCGGCAGCAGGGGTTTGCTCGGGGGAGTCTCCCCAGCCGCGTTCCCTGGCAACGGTGCCGACCGGCGGTCGAGTGCCCCAATCCAGGAAGCAGAATCTGGAGGCGGAGCCCAGGGACGAAGCCAGCCAATGGCGAGGCGCCTCGGGGGGTGGGCGGGGCGCGGTGTGGGCGGGGCCGGGCTCGTGGACCGGGTCCGCGGGAAGGAGCGGCTGCGGGCGGTCACTGGGAACTGGCTAGCGGGGAGAGGCAGTGCCTGGCCCGCGGGGCTGCTGGGGAGGAGAGGCCCTGGGCGGGGCGGAGCGGAGGAGCGGGGCGAGGGAGCGAGGCTGAGCTGGGGGCTGAGCACATTCCCGGGAGGAGGGGGACCCAAAAGGGGACCCAGCTGAGGACTTGCTCTGCTAGCCTCCGAAGACAGAGCGCCCTGTCCTGGACACCCCACCTGCTGGTCCTGAGGCCTTCTTCCACCTCTTCAGTTGGTTTTATCTGTCACCCCAGCTTGGTGAGTAGCCAGGAAGGTGTTCACAGTCTTCACTGATGTGGCCTCGCTGTCCAGAGGGCAGGACAGGATCTGTCCAGTTCCTCCCGGTGGCACAGTTTGGTAAACACTCCCTGACCTGTGTGTGCCCTTCTTCAGCTTCACCACCCCTTCATTCCAAAGTGTTTCGACACATAGCCTCCATTTCTTCCCCTCTGCCCATTTCTTAAGCCTACTGAAAGCCTGTCTTGGCCAGGACCCTGTCACTGACCCCAAGGGGCACTGAGCCCTGGCATGCAGCATTGCCTGTGGGCGTTCCTGCCTCCTCAGCTCTTTCCTGGGCTTCTGGGGTGCTCATTCCTTGCTCCCATCTTCTCCCAGTCCCATCTGGCTTCAGCTCCTCCTGCTTCTTCCCCTCTTTCCACCCTCTGCATCCTCCTGAGATAGCCCCCTTCCCCCCTCCCCCCCCCCCCCGCTGTGTTGAGCACTAACCTACAGGTCCAGCAGGTTTGCTCACCTGGACTCTGACCCCATAGGTCCACTGTAGGCACCTCACACTCAGCCTAGCAAGCCCGGTCAGCCTAGCAGTCCCTAGACTGCTTCTCCTGTTGACCTCCCATGGCCCAACAAGAGACCTGGAGGGTACCTCCTCCTCCTCTCCCCATTTTGATTAGTAAATCTACTTTACCTCTAAGATATGGCCTGGTCTGCTCACTTCCCAAGGACCTGGTGGTTCAGGCTGGACCTTGGTAATGGCCACCTGGCCTCCTCCAATACGCCCTCCTCCCCATGCTGCTGCCACTGGAGCACTTCACACTGAATCCCAGATCTGACCTGCCCTCTGGACAGCGAGGCCGCGTCAGTCACGACTGTGAACACCTTCCTGGCCACTCACCAAGCTGGGGTGACAGATAAAACCAACTGAAAAGCTAGGAAAAGCAGGAGCAGGACTGACTTCTCCATAATGACCCCTTTGAATGACAACACTGCTCCTACGGAGGACTCTGCTCTCTAAAGTCACCCACCAGCAGAAACTTGCTGTTTGAAATTCTGTGGGTCCAAATGACCCAGCGGCTCTCCCTGGAAGACGGTGGCAGCAGTGACTGGAGTGGCCGCCGGGGTTCTAGCCCAGAGTGACTCCTTGCAGCAGTTTCTGGACATCCTGAACCACAGCGTCTTAACTCAGAGGCCCACTTTGCAGAGGCCTGAGGCTGGCCCTTCGCACACAGCCTCATCTGAACTTGACCTGAGCTCCGTCATGTGGAAACTCTTGGCCTCTTCAGGTGAGTGGCCCCAGTTAGCACACCTGACTGCACAGGAGCAACCCAGGGGTGCCAGGCATTTTGGGCTGGGACAGCTGTAAGATCCACGGAGGCAGCACTGTCTTCTAGTTTACTTGTGTGTGTGGCACTCCCACCACAGCCGTGAGCACCACTGCCCTGCCTGGCACTCACGGGCCTCCTCCATCTCCCAGCCCCCATCTGCTGAAGGAGTGGGAGGTGCTGGTCCCCTCCTGTCCCAGTTCCACCTGGCCTGGCTCCAAGGACATGCCTTCTGCCCCCAAGGACGTGCCCGCCCTGGCCACCTGGGAGGCTGCCTGGCTCCTCAGTGCCTTGCTTTGCCCTGCTGCCCTCCGCTGCCGAGTGCTTTTGCTGTATTTAGTTCCTACGTCTCCCCAAGAGAACGCAGGCCCCCAGCCAATGTCCCTGCTAGGTCTGCCAGTCTCCTTAGCAGAACCAAGGGGTGGCCATTCAAGAAGTAAAGAATGGGGTGACCTCAGGAAGCCAAAGGACTCTGGCTGATGCCCGAAGTGGAGAATTGGCCAGAGCACGCTTAGCCTGGGCCAGGCTCGGCCCTCCTGTGACTAGGGCAGGAGAGGTCACCAGAGACCTGCCATCCCCAGCACTTGGGCAAAGCCTGGGGGGCCCAACTTTTCCTGTGAGATCCAAGGAAGGGGCAACCAGGAAGGGAAGGTTTGCCTGCACTTGGGGTGACATTGACACCAATGAGCTGGTCCTCAGGGACATGAACAGAGCTTTACAGTCAACAGTGAAGCCTGATTTTCCAGCCTGCAGCCCCGATCACTGCACACAGGATGGAGCATCCTGTGGGGGACTCCTAGTCCAGCCACATCAGCTGCTTGGGGTCGGCTTGGTCACCTACCCAGGCACCCCTGCTGTCTGCCAATCAGATGCTTCCTGGCCATTTAGGTTAGAACAAAAACAGAAGCCCTTCCTGCCCGAGGGCTGCAGGCCTGACTGCCCACCACTCACGAGACATGGCCGCTCCTGGAGAAATCCTCCGACCCCGGAGCCCAAGGTACCAGGAGAAGCAGAGTGTTACGTCCCCAAGCCAGCCAATGCCTTCTCACGGATGCCAATGACACGGGTGAAGAGCCCCGAGTCTTCCCCTCTGCTGGCTCCAGATAGGTGTCTGTCACCTGCACACAGGACTCCTGATGTCCAAGACACCTGGTACTGGAACACGGAGCAGGTCCCTGAGTCCTGCCTCAAGGCTCTCGAGCATATCTGCAGTGGCCCCTGGAGCAGCTGTGGTGCCGATGAAGAGACAAATTCATATAAGTGAGATGTGCTGGGGGGGGGGGGGAGAGAGTAGTGGCCTCTCAAGTGCCGACAGCAGGGGCAGGAGCTGATGTGGAGGGAGCCGTTGCCAGCTGCGTGTACATAACAAACAGCCGACGCACTCTCCGCGGTCTTTGAATTGGGTGAAACTTAAAGTGTCTGAAATTTCGCCGCCGCCGATGAAGAAAAGACTGTCTCTTTTTCTTTTTGAATAGCCATTGCGCTATTCCAGCCACTCCCAGGGGGGTCCCCACAGGCTGCAGCTGCACACGGGGCTGGCCCCAGGTAGGCTGACTCTGAGCACTGATCTCTCCTTAGCGCCCCAGGGTCCTGGCTTCTGGTCCTGCCAGCCATGGGGACGGCCCTGCTAGCCAGCCTGGCAGGTGAGACAGAGTCCAACTCAGAGGGGCTGAGCCGCCCACCAGCACCCTCTGCAGCTGGGCCCCTGCTGTCTGTCACCACACGCCCCCCGTGCCCATATCTGGAGCTATCCTAGGATCCTCCAAGTTTGGACTGGCAAGGCGCTTGGGAGACCCTCACCCAGCAGGAAATACAGGCGAGGTTGCCTTCCAAGGGAGGGACCCTCAGTACTGCCCCCATGAACTTCAGCTGTGCCATGTGAGCTAGAGGGAGAGAGCAGAGAGAGACAGATGTCTTCATTTCATTGAAGGTCAGTTAGTTTTGACTCAGGTTTAGATAACCACATGTAGCTCACAGCAAATGGCACAAAGCCTGCTGGACCCTATGCAGCATTTCATAGTAGAAAATAAACAATAAAAAACACACCCACCCACTGGGATGGCTAATACTTAATGGAAATAAGGGTTATCGCAGAGATGGAGAAATGGGAACCCTGACAGTGGGAATGTTACAACGAACAGGAAAAGTCTGGCAGTTCTTCAAAAAGCTGAGCAATTACTGCGTGACCCCGGCAATTCCTCTCCTATGTACACCCAAATCTGAGCCCAGGTATTCAACACTGCGTAAGGAGGGACACAGCACGGGCACAGCAGCCCAAAGGTGGACTCACACTTTCCATCAGATCCGTATGGACTCTCTGTGCACGATTACGCCTGGCATTCAAAAGGTGCTGAATGAAATACAGACAGGCAGGAACACAGATGCACCTGGGAAACAGGACACCGGGAGGGGCCACACACGGAGGGCCACGCAGGGCTCATTCCATTCACATGACCTGTCCGTCATGCAGAGCCTTGGAGAGCTGACTGGTGGCTGCCCAGGGCGGGGGCGGGAGGAAGAGTGGGAGCACCTGGTCCTGGTGGGGACCCTTGGAGGCTAGAATGCTTCCCGACTAGACACAAGTCACCCCAGGTGTGAGCCAGCTAAAGTCACTGAAGTGTACATTTTTTTTAATATTTATTTTTTAGTTGTAGTTGGACACCATACCTTTGTTTGTTAGTATGTGGTGCTGAGGATTGAACCCAGGGCCTCACGCTTGCTAGGAGAGCGCGCTACCACTGAGCCACAACTCCAGCCCTCTGAAGTGTACATTTTAAAAGGGTTAATTTTATCTTATGTGAATTTCACCAAAAAATCCTTAAAGAAGAACACAATTTTTTGAATCCCTCCCCCAGACAGTGGTGCAAAAGGCCCAAGGCCATGGAGATGAGGGGTTCTTGGGAGAGATTCAGAGGTGGCATTCCATGTCCCCTGAGGCCTGGGTGGCTCCTCTCGGGGGCTCCAGTCAGCGTGGGAACCTGGGACAGGAAAGCACGGTCCTGGAGTCAGCACAGAAGGGCCCTCCAGGGCCTCCCAGGTGACGGGAACCCAGCACGAGAGGCTGCAGGGACCTTCACACAGGGCAAGCAGGGCAATGCCAAAGCAGCAGCATCCACAGCAAGGGGACCTGCCTGGGCAAGCCCAGCGGGAGGGGTGCAGAGGGCGCAGGGAGGTGGCCCTGAGCCTGGTCAGATGGAAACAGGCAGCTTGCTACCTGGGGGCCGAGATCCACCCGAAGACCCAGAACCCCACAGAGTTAAAGACCTTGAGATGAGATTGTCCCAGGTGACTCAGTGGGTCCCTGTCACCACAGGGGTTCCGATGGAGGGAGGGGACAGAAGGGGGACGGAGAAGGAGAGGTCCAGGTGGAAGCCAGACGCAGAGGGACGGAGACAGTGGAAGATGCCGCACTCTGCAGGAAGACGGAGGGGGGGTCCCAGGTGGGGCTGGGGCGGGGGTTCTCTAGAGCTCGAGGGCGAGTGCGGCCCTGCCCACCCCGGACCTGAGGCTTCTGACCTGGGGAACTCTAAGAGAACACCTTACGTGTCCTCGGTCACTAAGCTTCGGACCCCACCAGCCGTCAGAAACTGACAGGCCCCGGAACCAGGCAGAGGTGTTGTGCCCCCACCACCTCATCCCTGTCACTGCCCCAACCCAGAGGGGTCGGAACTGGGGCTGGTAGAGAATCGGGGTAAAGCCGGGTTTGGTGGCACAGGCCTGTAATCCTAGCCCCTCGGGAGGCTGAGGCAGGAGGACCTCCAGTTCAAAGCCGGCCTCCGCAACTTAGCAAGACCCTGTCTCAAATTTTTAAAAAAATAGAAAGGGCTGGGTGTGTGGCTCAGGAGTTAAGCACCCCAGGCCCAATCCCTGGTACCAAAAAATAAATAAATAAATGAAAGAATTGGAGCAAATAAAAACACAGCATGTTCAGCGAAGTTTTATTTCAGTAAATAATGAATTTTAATATCAACAGTCCCAAACATTTCATGAGACATAATTACACTAAAAATATGATTGTGGTTGTTTATCTGAAATTCAGATTTAAATATATGCATCCCGGTTTTATTTGGCAACCCTAGTCAAAAACAGCAGCTGCTGGAGAGGAGGGGCACAAGGAAGAGAACCCCCCCCCAGCCTCCCACTCCCCACTCTGCCCCAATGCCCCCACATAGTGGAATCCAGGCCCGGGTGTCACCGTCTGGGACCACACTTTTTAAATTAACAAGTCAAGGTCGCTCTCAAGCTACAGTGACCCTGGGACCTAAGAACAGACAGGAAAAAAGTCATGGGGAGGGTCTAAGCTCTTCCCAGGGGACAAAGGGCCCTTGCCACCACGCCCAAGCACCGTGGGAGGCAGCAGGAAATGTGGCCCGGTGCCCCCAGGAGGACGTCTTGGGCCACGTGCCACAGGATTGGTCACTCAGACCAACTCAAGGCAAAGGTGCGACTCTGCCTCTGATGAGCCGCCCCCGGGTGCCCTGCCTGTGTCCCTGCCCGGATTAGGGGCCACTACAGGGCAGGAAGCAGACTCTTTTCCCTTCCGAACCACAGGGCTGCGCTTCCTGACCCTTCTTCCTGCGGAGGTGACCAGGGCCAGCGTAGCCATGTGGCCACTAGGTGGTGCTCGTGGTCACCACCAGACACAGGGCTAAGCCAAATACAACCAGTAGATGCGGTGGCCGTAGATGTGATACGAGAGCGCCTGCGGGACCCCCACCCCATTCCAGCTGCGGGGCACGTCTTAGGTCACCCTGACTCGTGTGTCACGGTCCGTGAACCAATGCTGACACATTGCCAGTCACTCAAGGCTGCGTCCTCTTCAGACCGCCTCAGTTTCCCTCTCCTGATGTCCCTCTTCCGTTCCAGGATCCCAGATGTCATTTAGTCATTCTGTCCCCCTTACGCTTCTCTGGGTTGAAGGTGTCTCAGAATGTCCTTGGCTGTGGTCGCCTTGGGGGCTTTGAGCAGTGTGGTCAGGTGTTTTGTAAAGTGCCCACCACTGGTGGTAGGAGCTGGGGGACGAGAATCGCGGAGGCGAAGTGCCCTCTCATCACACATCAAGGGTCAGCACGGCGGACGTGACTCCCCGCCATGAGCACGGACCTTGGTCTCCGTGGTGACACTACTCCCCCATTTCTCCCTCTGTGCTGCTCTGATGCTTTTTGAAGGTTTATTTTGTCTCTTTTGAAAACGACTTCCCGTCCCTGGTCCCTGGCCCTAGAGCCACCAGCTCGGTTAGGACGCGGGGGAGGGGCTAGGGCACGGGGTGCAAAGAAGAAATGGAACCTGGCAGGAAGGGCCCAGCGATCTCAAAGTTCAGAACCTAAAACAACCAGGCGATTTCTGCTTCCTACCTGAAATTACCCAAGCAAAACTTGGCCAGCCTCTTTGCAGGGGTGATGGGGCCTCCAGGGAGGCAGCTGGGGAAGGCAGAGTGAGAAAGGCACAGTGTCACTGTCCTCTAAGTAACCAAGAGGCAAAGCCCTCAAGACGCCTGCACTTGGTGGGGACCTGGGCCACAGCAGGTGCTCAGCCCAGGGGTGAATGGATGGCGGCTCTCGCCCTGCCCCACCCATATCAGCTCAGTTCCGCCAGGCAAACCCAACAGATCCCGCCCACGGGGTTCGGCACTTTCTGTGACTGCCCACTGTCTGGGGCAGACCCCCGCTCAGGCCCCACGCTCTGGCCTAGGGTCTCCACCCCCAGGTCCCGGCTCAGCTTGGCTGCCCTTCCATTCTGCCCAGAACAGGCTCCCACTCTCTACCCGCCCTTCCCGTCAGGTTTGAATGCCACCCACACCTGACCTCCTGCCCACTCCCCTCCACAGAGGAAGAGGTGGGGGGAGAGAGGCGGAGTCCGTGGCCGACTGCACAGGACAGGAGGGCAAGCCCCGCCTGTAGGAGCAGGGACAAGCCACCGGAGCCCAGGCATGGAACATGGGCGCCACCTGGAACCCCTGCAGACTTTGCTGACTCCTCTGGTTCCTCTGACGGCAGCCACACAGGCACTCAAGTCTGTAGTGCAGCTGCCTGGCAATGGCAGTGCCACCTCTGGCTTCAGGTAAGGCTGGCTTTGTGCTGAGTGTCACCGGGAGTTCAACCACGTCTCACAGGCTAAGGCTGTTTCTGCTTTTGTGGTGTGCGGGGCCCTCCGTCTTCCTCTAAAGCCATAAAAGGTGTCAAGATCTCCTGTGGCTCATGCCTGTGTGCACACACTTGCTGGAGGAGCTTGTGCGGCTTAGCTGAGCCAGGCTGCTGCTCACCTATGCCCTGCTGGGCGGGGGTGGGGGATTGGCCTTTTATGGTGCCGGCAGCCCAGGGCTCCTGAAGGAAGCCGGTTTCCTAAGAGGCTTTATGCAGCTCTTTCAGGTCTGCCCTTCAGGCAAGGCTGGCTTTGTGCTGAGTGTCACCAGGAGCTAGGTCTTTCCAGAAGGGCCAGTGTGTCCAAGGCAGCAGAGTCAGGTGCCCAAGCTAACGGGGGCTCATCCTCCTTCCTGCCCAGCGTTTAAAATGAAGAAAGACATCAGGGAACCTAATCACTGGGGAAGATGAGCAGAGAGGCAGCAGGATGCACGACATCAGGTGCAGCCAGACACAGCTGCCATGTTGGATTTCAAATCTGTAATTAGGGAACATCGGCTCCCAGCCACTGACCCGGGCTGGGTGTCGGCCAGCGGTACCTCATTTACCTCTTCACTCCTTGGGGCACCGTCATCCCCACTTAACAGATTCAAACCAGGCTGGGAGGAGGCGCCCCTTCCCCGCCATCAGCAGCTCATCCACAGAGAGGCACAGCCCCTGGGACTCCGCCCCCCGGGAACACCTGGCTGGAGGGGTGGAAGCAGCCGCCTCTGAACTGAGCCAGGGAACAGGTGGGAATTACACACCAGAGTTCAGTGACTTCTTTTTCAAAGAATGCAAACTGTGTCAAATGTCAAAGCTGTTTCAAAACTTGAAATAATTCTAAGTTCATGGAAAGTGGCAAGAGTTTGCAGAGGTCACAGATGCCCTTCATCCAGCTTTGCCCACGGGAACAGGGGGACAGCTGATGTGTTTGTCACACACTATCCAAACCAGGATGGGGCGGGACACATGGCTCTACCCCTAGGTCATTCCGTCATGAGTGTTGAACTGCAGGACCACAGATGCAATACAGATCTAGAGCTGTCCCACGGACAGATGAGCCAGCCCTGGATACACTTAAAACAAATTATATGCTAAAATATCACATTGGGAATATTGGGCTGGGTCAGATAGACTATTAAAGTTAAGGCCCCACATATCTTTTCCTTTAACTGTGAGTAACAGCAAGGTGAGGCGCCCACAGGGAGCTTCTGTCTCCCCCCAGAGAGCTCTGGCTTAGGAGTCCAGGTCCTGCTCAGCCAGGGTGGACAGCTGCTTGGCCTCCCCAGCGTGGCACCTCAGAGTCAGACCTCTCAAGTCACAGCACGAACATCTGTGCATTCAATGCATTTATTGAGTACCTACTATGTGCTAAAGGTCAGGAACACAGAAGAAGGAGACCGTGTCCTTGTTGAGGGACCAGAGGTGTCCTGTGTAGTCCACACGCAGGACATGGAGAGGGGTGTCCATGGCCCAGCCAGGTGGGGGGCCTGGCAGGGTTTATTGAACCAGCGAGGCGAGGCCCGGCTGCAGCACAGCACAGACACACTCACAGTGGCCCCGGGGAGACGGTGAGAGGCCCCTGCAGATCAAAAGCAAAGGTAAAAGTGCTGCTCAGAAAACCCAAGTTGTCCTGTCCCCAAGCAGGGGACCTGCAATCCCACCCTCAATGCCAATACCTACCAGTTCTCATGCAGAGGACACAGGAAGGAAGTGACTGTGGCAGAAAGAGCCCAGCCCCCAGAAGGTGCCGCACCCAGGGTGACTGTTCCTGGCGGAGCCTTTGAGAGCCGCCACAGAACCCAGCACCCAACCCCCAACCCCCAGAGCAGGTCGCCCCGGGGCTCAGCCCCAGCCCCACCCGGGCTCACCTGGAGGGCTGTTTAAAAAGTCTTGACCTGAAGTTTTGAACCTGAGGACAAGCAGACCAACAAGACAAGGCCACGTGGGCAGCCTGGACACCAGGCCCCTTCGCTCTTGGAGTCTGTGTGGGGGCAGCTGGGCCTGGCCTGCAGCCTCTGCATGCAGGAGCTTAAAAAGAAAGAAAGAAAAGAAAAGAAAAGACACATTCTTAGTAACCACAAATCACGCATCATCGGCACCCCATGGGGGTGCTCAGGGGCGTTCCAGGAGAGAACTTTGTACCCAGTCTCTGGGCTAGATCCTGTCCTCTCCAGCCAGCACCTCGGGACAAGGCTGTCTGGGAAAAGGGTCACCGCAGTGGGGGTGGGCCCCTACCCTGCAGGACTGGCTCCTCATAAAAGATCAGACACAGGGGAGGTGACACGGAGAGTCCCAGGCAAGACCATCTGCTCTCGAGGACAGGGGCCTCGGGGGACTCCAGCTGCCCACGCTTTGCTCAGAGCTGGCCCCAGAGCTGAGGGGGGCAGGCTCCGGGAAAGCCAAGCCGGGGCTTCGGTGCTCTGTATGGCCCCGGGAAGGAGAAGGAACGGGTCCCTATCCAGAGCTGAGCTGTGAGCAGCTGGGGTGGGGCCCAGCATGGGGCTGCAGGTGCCCCAGCCCCACTCCCTGCTCCCCTCCTCCAGCCCTGAGGGAGGTGGGCAGGTGAGCCCCACCTGCCACTGGGGGAGGGCGGACGAGTGTCCTCCTCAGGGTCCTCGCCCGGCTCCTGGCTCAGTCAAGGCCCCTGGGAGCTCGTTAAACCCAGACACCTGTGCCCAGACCTCCCACCCACAGGCCCTGGGTGGCATCTTTGTTGTTGTTCCTGTTTTTATTGTTTTTTGTTTTTTTTTTTAGTTGTAGTTGGACACAATACCTTAATTTTATTTATTTTTATGTGGTGCTGAGGATGGAACCCAGTGCCTCCCGTGGCTAGGTGAGCCCCCCACCACCGAGCCACAACCCCAGCCCCCGCCCCCACCCACAAGGTCTGTTTTTAGGAGCCTCCTGGCCCCTGGCCCTCTGCACTCCGTGGCCTCCAAACTAGCCCCTACACCCATGGCCCCGAACAGGGCATCTCCCTCCTGGCCCACAAACGGGCACAGTCTCCAAAGCCTGAAAGAAGAGATCAGAAAAAGGGGATATCTCCTCCACCGCCCGGTTCTGCTCCCCAGAGGCAGCGGACGCTGCAGGCTTTGTGTGGATTCCCGAGTCCTGGGAACACCGTCTCTCCCCCCCGCAGCCCTTGAACACAGACATGCTACCTGACAGGTTGGTGGTGGTGACTTAGAACAAAGCAGCCTGCCCGGGAAAGGAACATCCATCAGGCACCCACGGAAACACCTGTCAATCAGCAGGATCTCCTGACCAACGCCTGTCAATCAGCAGAACGCCCTGGCCAATCCTGAAGTTCAGCCAGCTCCCCTCACCAACTCCAGCAGGACAAGGAACCCAAGCCCTTCCCTTCCTGCCAGGGATCAGCAGTGGGAGACGGGGTGGCGCCTGCACCAGGTCTGGCCTGTCCCACCTCCTGAAGGGCGCCTGGTGTTCCACGGCTCCTGCGTATTTGGAGACACATCTGGCTCCAAACCTGTGCGGACCAGTGCCTGGTCCAGGCCACAGTGCGGCACCCCCAGGGAGCCAGGTCTGCATCCAGGCCGGGTGACAGCATCGGCATTGAAGTTTGAGAAGCACTGGCCCAAACAGAGCCGTGCAGGCGAATGCATGTGCCACCCTCCCAGCCCATCTGCCCACCCTCCTCGGAGCGGAGAGGAGAGGTAGGCGTCCTCCTTTGGGGCTGAAGTGTGTTTTCTGGGGTCAGTCTGTATCAGCTTCCTACAGCTGCTATAACAAAATACCACAAACCAGTGCCCTGAAACAACAGAGACTTCTTTGCCTCACAGTCCAGGAGGCCATGAGTCCAAATCCAAGATGTCCACAGGCTGGACTCCTTCTGAGACTGGTGAGGGAGACTCTCCAGGCCGGGCTCCCAGACACAGTGCTCCAACCTCAGTGGTCAGGGCCTCCTCCCGGCCTCCTGCAGTCTCCGCTGGCCACCACCCTGGGCTGTCACCAGCACAAATCTGCCCGGCTCAGCCCAGCCCACCCGAGCGGCCCCACACCACTCACAGGAAGGGGCTCTCCCAGGTCGCCTCAGGAAGGGCCGAGCAGCACTGGCCCCAGCTTAGGCCCAGAGAAGGCCGTGGCCTCGGAGAGCACAGCATCCTGTCCCCTTTGTTAGCACAGAGCTCCCAAGGGCCCCTTGATACGCTTCCGGCAGGACCCCACCACCAATGACAGCCCCGGCCCCTCATCAGCCACGAAGTGAAAATAGGAATGACGCGGCGGCTGCATCTGAGCGGTTATTAACCACTCCCGGCTTCCCACGGGGGCCCGTGGCCAAGCGCAGGCGGTGCCTCTCTGACGCGTGGATCTTAAACCCACTGATTATAAAGAAAAGAATGGCCCCCGGGTTCAGCCATGGCTTCGGGGCCAGGGCTTCTGTGGATGCTGGGAGGAGTCTCGGGAGAAGCTAAACCTGCTGCACAGACGTGAGCCGGCGCTCAGAGAGAGCCAGTGACCTGGCCACGGGCACTCGGCCAGTCAGGCGGGGCCAACTCTGCAGCCTGGGTCTCCTGACCCTAAGCAAAGCCAATCGCACAGCCGGCCACCCAGGGGCAGATTAGAATTCCCCTACCACATTCTGTTCTTGGAAAAAATGTGGGTTTGTTGCTGCTTTAGACACAGCAGTGCACAGAGAACTGTGGGCCACGCACTGACCAATCACCTGGCCAGCAACGACTCGCTCAGTCTCCCACACCAGTCCATGGGCATGTTCAGGTTCACCCAAGTCCCTCTGCACATGCAGACCCCAGGCCCAGGAAGGCTTGCAGATGCACTCCCAGGAGGGGCCAAGCTGGGATGCACACCTGGGCACCGGATTCCAGAATCCCCACCGTTGGCCACTGCCCCCCACCCCCCCGTGGCAGGTAAAAGAACAGGCACCAAGGAAAGGGACACGGGTTGGGCCTGTGTGTAGGATCAAGACTCACTGAATTAAGGATCTAAAAATCCCGTGGAGCACAGAGCACCGTCAACCTAAGCAGCAGACAGGGCACGAGGAGCCAGTGACGAGGACCACGCGCTGCAAACCCGCAGGGACTGGGTGATTGCTCGTCTTCAGTTTTCCCATCTGTAAAATGGGGTTGATGATGTGGTACCCCCCCGTACCTGTGGGGGTGTGTTCCCAAGACATACCAATCTGTAGGTCCACTATTCTTCCCCCATACACACTTACTTATAAAAATGTTTAATTTATGAACCAGACACAGTAAGGGAGCAGCAGTAATGATGAATAGTAAAGAAAATAATCATAACCATAAGCCATAATAAAATTTGGGTGAATGTGGTCTCTCTTCTCAAAATGTCTCCTACGGTACTCTCCCCTTTTGTGGTGGGGAGAGACATTAGGATGCTTATAAATGAGATGAGGTGAGGCCAGTGGTGTGGACAGAGAGGCTACTGAGTCAGGGTTACCAGAACACAAGCACCTCGATGCGTCAATCTGATAAAGTCCGCTACTCAGTGACTAACGGGTGGGTAGCAGATACGGTGTGGGTCCACTGGACAAAGGAATGGTTCTGTCCCTGGTGTGGGTCCACTGGACAAAGGACTGGTTCTGTCCCTGGTGTGGGTCCACTGGACAAAGGAATGGTTCTGTCCCTGGTGTGGGTCCACTGGACAAAGGACTGGTTCTGTCCCTGGTGTGGGTCCACTGGACAAAGGAATGGTTCTGTCCCTGGTGTGTGTCCACTGGACAAAGGACTGGTTCTGTCCCTGGCGGGACGCGCTGTCTTCGTCACAGTACTCAGAACGGCATAGAGTTTAAGTTATGAATTGTTCATTTCTGGGGTTTCCGGCCTGCAGGTGACCGCAGGTAACCAAAATCACAGGCACCAGGGTCAGGGTAGGCGAGGCCACCCCACCTCCCTCCTGCCGAGAGCCGAGTGGAGCGCCCGGAAGGGCAGCGTCGCTCCGCCAGGGCTCCTCCCAGGTGGAGTGGAGCCTCTGTTAAGCCAACGTCCCCCACGACAGCCCGACCACCCTCTGAAAGTCAGGGTGAACCTGGGATCATTCAAGGCCTGGACCAGCCTCTGCCCAGGCGGAGTTAGTGACGTCCACCCGGGACCACAGGGCTCCCGGTGAGGACCTCGACTTCTGTGAGAAGCCACCTGGAGGTCTGACCGCATCTGAGCTCATTTCTCTCCTCTCAGCGCCACAGGCCTCCCGGTGCCTCGCAGGGACAACGTGGCCACTCCTCTGTGTCAAGCAACGGGCCTGAGGCCGAGAGCTGGACATGGGGGCTGGTGGGGAGCCTCTGCGGATCTGTCTGCTGGCACCTGGGGCCTTCAGGGGCTCTGGGCACTCGGGAGAGGCCCAGGTCTGAGCCCAGCTCGGAGCCCCCTGCGTGATTCTGAGCACAGGTGACCTTCCAGGCCCGGGTTCCGCGCCTGACATCGAGGTGAACCTGGACTTGCCCCCATCACAGGGCTGAGGAGCGAAGCCCAGCAGGGGCCAGGAGAGGGACTCAGCGCAGGGCCTGGTGGGGGCTTCCCTGAGGAAGGGGGTGGAGGACGACAGAAGGGACCGAGGGGACCCGAGTCCAGGCTGCCGGAGGGCCTGGGAAGGGGGGTTAAAGGAAGCAGGTGCCAGTTGGAGCGGAGCAGACGGCCACAGGCTGGGCCGGGCAGTCCCCTGAGGCCCGGTCCACTGTGTCCTGAGAGCAATGGAAGTCATTCACAGAGGACGAGGAGGCACACTGCGATTTGCATTTTGAAAGGTCACTCTGCCTGCTGTGAGAGCCACAGATGGAGAAGGGACAGCGCAGGAGGTGGGGGTGGGGGCGGGGTCTCGGGGCCAGGAGCCGCGCCCTAGCAGCCCTCTGAGGACGTTCTGAAAGCCCTGCCCAGCCTCCCAGGGATTCTTGTTTGGATTAAATAAAAGGTAAAGTTCCAGGTGCCTCAGGGGAAACCCGAGGAGGGGCCCGGACAGGGCTGCCCAGCGTCCGCAGGAAGCAGCCTCTCCCTGCCTCCCCTCTGGGCACCCCTTGGAAGAGGAAGGAACTGTCACAGGGTAGGAAGAGGAACACCTCTGGGCACCCTGGCGTGACCTGCCCGGTCCACTGCGTCGTCCCCTCAGACCTGGCCGGGTCCTGGGCGACCCCCTCTGTGCACCCACCCCCTCGGCCTCCGCCCAGGGCTGGGCCAGCCTTGACCCCAAGTGGACAGAAGCAGAAGAGAGAAACGCAGACAGGACAGGCTCGTGCCGGGGAGCGTCGGGCTGCGGGTTGGCGGGAGGCCCCGTGCCCCTTTGCCCCCTTGGCCTGCTGCTCATTCCAGCTCTGCCAGGCCATCAGCAGGACATTGGGCAAAGGCAAGTGAGGACCTTTCCAGAAGCCTGGGTGTTCCCGGAGGACCCTCGACGGCCGAGAACCTGGCACCGCTTCTGACGGAGACTCTGCTGCTCGGCACTGAGGCCGCCTGCGAAGACTCTCCTCTCCTGTGTTCGTGTCCAGTTCACGTCCGGGCAAGGGCCTGGATCCAGGACACCCCGGCCATTTCCTGTCCGCAGCTCCGCTCACAGGGAAGCGTGGTGGACACTGACGATCTTGTCTGAAGGGAGGGACGCGGGCCGGAAGGAAGCCACGTGGTCCAGAGTGCAGGATGCTGCCTGAGGACAGCACGGGAGTGTGGCCTGGCAGCAGTCCTCCGCACACCTTCAGTCCCTGCTTCCTCTCTCCCTGAGAGACCACAGCCTCCACCGGGGAGGCCGCAGACCCATGGCCACAGACCTGCTGCAGCAGTGCGGTCCCCACACAGTGTGTCCACACCAGGGCCCATCGCAGCACACAGTAGGAGCACATCTGGCCGTGTGGGGGCTCCATGCCAGCAGAGCCCGGGGATCCCAGGAGGCCCCTGAGCCCTCAGCACACCTGGCTCACGGCTCGCCAGCCCAGCAGCGCATCTGTCACGGTCCCTCCGGGGAAGCCCCTCAGGGACTCGGGGACTTGGCCTCAGAGTGTTCCTGGGGCTCCTCCCGTGGGCACCCTTGCCTGACAAGCGCCGGGCTCTGGGAAGTCAGGCCCTGGCCCGGCCACACTGTGCTCTGGGCGCAGCGAGCACCGGGGCCTGCTTCCCCCACCAGCTCTGCACTCGGGGCCTCCGGGAGAGCTGCCCGGCCTGCCCCCACCTGCCCCCTCCCTCCACTGCCCGCCCTTCCTCCCCTCCCGGGACCCTGGGCATGAAGGGAAGCCCCCCAGGATGGCCGGATTCCACGCTCCTCCTTCCACACCACGGGAAGGCCTCGAGTAGATGTTCTGAAGCTTGTCACCGCGCACGGTGGTCTCCTAATGGCACTCACTGTGGCCAGCCTGGAAGACTGGGCGGTGGCGACGGCTAAAGAGTTGGAGGAATGTCATCACTGGGAGAGAGACTGACAGATGAGCTGGCTGCTGACCACAGGCCAGGCTCCAGAATGGACTCCCAAACAGAGCACTGGAAACCCTGGAAAGAAGCCGTGCTCACCGGGAAGAGTGAACAAGGATGAATGATGACAATCGGCATTCCCACACTCCAGATAGCGTGTCTGACTCTCTCCCTTAATCCTCATGTCTACACCCCAGATAGCGTGTCTGACTCTCTCCCTTAAAAGTCATGATTGCCTTGGGAATCGAAATACCATTATCCTCATTTTATCCCAGGAAAATGGGTTCAGAGAGGTTAAATGATTTTCCCAAGGCCACACAGCTTTCAGTAGAGATGCTGGGACACAGATCCAGATGTGTGCCAACTCAGCCCGATGTCCTGTCACCCCAAGAGCATCAGGACAGCTCAACCTATCACCCTTTCCAGCAGGTGCATAAGCCAGGAAGCCAGGAAGGGGTGACAGATGCGGGAAGCCTGGTGTCCGAGATGACAGACAAAGGGTCTCATGATTCCTTGTCACCTCGTCCCAGCCGGTGGAGTCCAGGGGGAGAGAGACCCCTGGGAGACCAGCTGACCAGAGGGCGGGACTGAGGGCAGCCAGGGGCAGGGCCTGGCCCACGGCCTGAGTGACCAGGAAGAAGGCGGGGCACAGGCAATTCCCTCAACCCCCACCTTCCACAGAGCCCAGGGAGGAGGACAGCAGCCAGCTGGAATGTCCACTGCTGGACACCACACTCCAGCCCGGCACTTAGCCCAGCATGAGACCCTCACAGACACACACCACACACACACTCAGACACACACACACACACACACACACACACACTCAGACACACACACACAGACACACACACACTCAGACACACACAGACACACACACACTCAGACACACACAGACACACACATGTAGACACACACACACACACACACACACACACACGTGCGTGGGCTTTTCCTTCCCTTTTTAACTGTGGCTCCTAAGGGATCATGTAGGGCGCTGGCCCATGGAGGACAGAGCGGCCTCGGCTCACCGGTGAGCGAGCTGCACCAACAGAGGCTCCGTGTGTGGGCAGGGACCCCTCCACAGGGTGCCGACGGGCTTCCAAGCACCCCTGTCTTGCTGCAGATGGGACCCCTCGCTGAGACCCCAGCCCCAGCCTCACACCTGTGCCAGGCCCTCTGGGCCCTGGGGCTGTCGGCTCTGTCTGGCCAGCTCCCTGGGGGGCGCCAGCAGAGGCCCCACCTGCCTGAGCTCTGCCCTCACAGGGAAGCCCCAGGACGTCTTGAGAAGGGGTGTGGCCACTGCACCTGGCACTGCGCCCCCACCGTGCGCCTGGCTCTGTGTGAAGCCACTCTGCTGACCCGGGTCCCAGGGTCACTAGGAGAAGAGGGGGTGGGAGATCAAGGCCGGGGTCAGGGCCGGGCAGGGCCCGCAAAGCCAAGAGGGGCCCAGGGAGGCGCCGGCCCAGCTTTCCTGTCTGCGCTTCTGTCTGACTCTCTCTGGAGGCTGGTCCCACCCAGGCTCCATCTCCTCTCCCACACCTCAGTCCCACGGCCACGTCATGGGACAGATAGTCCAACCGGCCCCGCCTGGGGCAGCTGTACAGGGCAGGTCCAGGGGATTTGGTGGAGGGTTCTCCGTCTCAGCGTGGCCTCACGTGGAAGCAGAAACAGAGTCGGCCGTTGGTGAGACACAAACTGGCCCAGAAGCCCCAGGAAGCACCCTGCTGGCCCTGCCCTGGGCAGCCTCGCAGCCTCCCACAGGAGGCCCCTGGGGTGCAGCGAGGACTGAGGCCGACCTGGACCTGCAGCCCGTCCTGCTGAGCTGCCCACCTGGGCCGTGGCCCTGGAGAAACCCGTCCCCTTGTCATTCCATTCTCAGCAGCAGACAGAGTCCTCACGGAGCTGACAGGACACCCAACGGGCATCTGTGCGTGGCTGGCCTGAGAGGAGGCCCCCTGGTCCCTCCGCCGCGCCGTCTCTCTGTCTCTTCCTCTCCCTTTCTCCCCTATGTCCCTCTCTCTCTCTCTCTCTCTCTCTCTCTCTCTCTCTCTCTCTGTGTCTTTCTCTCTCTGTTTCTCTCTCTCTGTATTTCTCTCTCTCTCTCTCTCTCTCTCTCTCTCTCTGTGTCTTTCTCTCTCTCTCTCTCTCTCTCTGTATTTCTCTCTCTCTCTCTCTCTCTCTCTCTGTCTCTCTCTCTCTCTGTCTTTCTCTCTCTGTTTCTCTCTCTCTGTATTTCTCTCTCTCTCTCTCTCTGTCTCTCTCTCTCTCTCTGTGTCTTTCTCTCTCTGTTTCTCTCTCTGTATTTCTCTCTCTCTCTCTCTCTCTCTCTCTCTCTGTGTGTCTTTCTCTCTCTGTTTCTCTCTCTCTGTATTTCTCTCTCTCTCTCTCTCTCTCTCTCTGTGTGTGTCTTTCTCTCTCTGTTTCTCTCTCTCTGTATTTCTCTCTCTCTCTCTCTCTCTCTCTCTCTGTTTCTCTCTCTCTGTATTTCTCTCTCTCTCTCTCTCTCTCTCTCTCTCTCTCTCTCTCTCTGTGTCTTTCTCTCTCTGTTTCTCTCTCTCTCTCTCTCTCTCTGCCCCCACCCACACACACACCATGGACATTTCCTAAAGCCCTTGGCATCAAGCCTTATCTCTTTGGCCCCTGGAAGTCTGACTCGCCCCGGGGAATTCTGGGGACATTCAGAGCTGCAGGTGACACAGAGAGCCTCCACAGGGAGCTGGGTGGCCGGGGTGAGCTCTGTCTTTACCACTTCCTTCCGCCCCCAGAGGACTGCGAGGAGAGAGTCCACAGTCCTCAGGGACAAAGGCCCCGTGTCCACCAGGGGCCCCGGCGACCTCTCGCGCATTATGAATGGCGACCTCGTTGCTCTCCGAAACCACTGCTCCTCGATTTGGGCTCCCAGCTGCAGGAGACCCCCTCGGCCCCTTCAGGATGCTGTGCCCCCCCTTCATGCCACCTCATCTCAGGCCCTTTGTGCCAACCCCAGGGAATGGCCAGCATCCCACCGTGGGCTATGGGTGGGAGTACAGGGACATGCCCGTTGTCCCACAGTTAAGCCACCAGCAACTTTAAGCAGCTGCAGCGTTCGGTCCCAAGCACGGACCCTTCTGCACACAGGGCCCTGGTGACGGCGCTGGGAGATGGCCACCCACAAGGCCAGGCCAGCTGCAGCTGTGGCCACCACCTGGCCCCCAGCACTGGGGACTCAGCCCAGGGGGTGCTCACCACTGAGCCGCACCCCCAGCTCTTCCTATTTATTTTTATTTTGACACAGGGTTTCACTGAGTAGCTGAGGCTGGCCTCCAACTTGTGATCCTCCTGCTTCTCCTCCCAAGCTGCTGGGATTACAGGACTGTGTGCCCACGCCAGAGCACCCTGACTTGGGAAAGGTGTGCATTAGGTAAACACTTGCTAATGATTTCAGGTGTCCACTGAAGCTGGACACAGAGTCACCACACCCTAGCTCCCCCACTCCTCGAATCCACCCACAGGAGAGTGCACCTTCATGAGAGAATGTTCTCAGCAGCCCCTCACAGTCGCTCCACCTGGAGAGCTGCTCAGTGCCCATCCGCGGTAGAAAGGGGGCCCAAGTGGGATCTCCCAAGAGAGCGGAAGCCATGCAGAAGGACTGACACCTGTGTGTGACAGAGCTGCTGACACAGGACACGGCCAGATGCAGAGCAAGTGGCTGCAGGGGAAGACGGGCAGCTGGCCTGTCCTGCCCTGTCAGGAGCTGACTTGGGCACGGAGAGCAGAGGGGGCTGCCAACGCTCCTCCTGACCTGATGGGGACATGGTTGTGGTCACCGTGGCCGGGTCCGCTGCACGCTGCACTGTGTTCCCTGCCCTCGATCCAAAGTGAAAATGATGGTAAGTCTTTCCCCAGACACGGGAGGGGAAATCTAAGCAGGGACAGCGTGGACTCGGTGCCCTGCCCCCAAGGGCTTGTCCTCCTCCT
Organism: Urocitellus parryii; assembly: GCF_045843805.1. Taxonomy (NCBI): domain Eukaryota; kingdom Metazoa; phylum Chordata; class Mammalia; order Rodentia; family Sciuridae; genus Urocitellus; species Urocitellus parryii. The sequence goes on from NC_135545.1 coordinate 55,277,057, forward strand.
GCTGGCCCCAGTGCCAATGGGACTTTGGAACACTTGAAGCCTGAGATGACCAAAGAGAGCCAGCAGCTCAATGCCTGGAGTCATGGGGCCTCGGCATCCTCTGGGTCTTATTGAGAGCCGCTGTCAGGTTCAACCACAGTGGATGAGCCCTACTGTGTGCTGGGTTCTAGGGACAGCGGGCCCAGGCCTCCCTGCCACGAGGAGCCCGGGGTCTGGAGGGAGGAATCTTCACCAGCGCCCAGAGTGGGCGCTCCCCAGGAAGAACCAGGAGGCTGCGGTGGGACAGGGCAGTGGCAACGTGCAAAGGCCCCCCTCTGTGGCCCCACGGGGCAGTGTGGACACCTGGCATCCAGAAGGCAAAGGGGCCACGAGGTCATCCCTGGGGTGGGATCAGAAACTGAATCTGGGGCCCAGCTGCTGACACAGAGTGAAACCCGAGGACACAGGGCCCATGGCCGCTGGCATTCACTTTTTAAAAACCTGGGGTAAAGGGTGAGTCGTGAATAATTGACCAGCCACCTTGTCCTTCCTGGCCTGGGCTCCCAGGGGCCCCCAGAGCACTCTGAAATTGCGGCATGGAGGGCTGGGGATGTGGCTCAAGCGGTAGCGCGCTTGCCTGGCATGCGTGCGGCCCGGGTTCGATCCTCAGCACCACATACCAACAAAGATGTTGTGTCTGCCGGGAACTAAAAAATAAATATTAAAAATTCTCTCTCTCTCTCCCTTCCCTCTCTCACTCTCTCTTTAAAAAAAAAAGAAAAGAAATCGCGGCATGGGTCCTGGCTGCTGGGCACCCCTGAGACATGGGTCCTGCTGCCGCCTGCCCAGGGGGACACAGAGCACAAACAGGTCCGCAGACCTGGCCCTTCCGCCTGCCGTCCCTGGCCACCCTTCATGGGCTCATTGAACACTCTTTCTACTTTCACTGAAGGAACAGGTAAGACTGCCAGCTTGGCCTTGGAGAACCCGGACCACCCATCCCATGTTCCCCAGGTTTGATGTTACAAAGCCCACGCAGAACACCCCCCGAAGCTGTCCCCACACTCCCTCCCCGGCACTGTCACACTGCCACTACTTGGTGGCAAAAGTGGGAGGAGCACTGATTTACTGCACACTGCCTGTGACCCCAGTGCCCCAGACCCGGTGGGGGGGTGGACACCGGGCCTGTCCGCACAGAAGGAAACCATCCAACCTCAGCCAGCAAGGAAAACGAACCTCCCCGCACCAGGGCAGGAGCCTGGGCGGCGTGGGGCGGGGCCTGACGTGGGGCGGGGCCTGACGTGGGGCGGGGCCTGGCGTGGGGCGTGGCCTGGCTGTGGGCGGGGCCTGGCGGTGGGCGGGGCCTGGCGGTGGGCGGGGCCTGGCGGTGGGCGGGGCCTGGCGGTGGGCGGGGCCTGGCGGTGGGCGGGGCCTGGCGGTGGGCGGGGCCTGGCGGTGGGCGGGGCCTGGCGTGGGGCGGGGCCTGGCGTGGGGCGGGGCCTGGCGTGGGGCGGGGCCTGGCGTGGGGCGGGGCCTGGCGTGGGGCGGGGCCTGGCGCATGGCCAGCAGCTGCCCCCCTCCTTCCACTACCTGTCTCCGCATTTCCTTCCAACTGCTGAGTCCACGGGAGGATTTTGCTTTACATATGCCAAAACAAAATTTGGTCTCTCCCTAACTGCGCCCCTTCTTCTTGGAGATGGTAGAAAACTCCTGACTGGGGTCAGGGCTACAGCTCGGTGTGTGCAAGGCACTGGGTCTGATCCTCAGCACCACATAAGATAAACAAATAAACAAGTAAAGGCATTTTGCCCACTTACAACTACAAATAAATAAATAGATAGACAGAGAGATAAATAAAAGGAAGCCCCTGACCGTGCCACTCCAGGATAATGGTCCTGGCTTAAAAGCCTCCCTGGGGCCGCGTCCAGGCCAGCTCCAGGCTTGGCCTCCATCAGGGCTGCTCTCCCTCCCCTCCCTCCTGGCTGACCCCAGGCCTGGTGCTGGAATCACTTTTGAAACGTGGGGAGTGAGCCGTAGAGCCCCGGGCTGCCCTTGCGGCGGACCCTGCGCTTCCCCAGGTGAGGCTGGGCTCGGCTCTCCACACAGACTGCATCCTTGGCAGGAGCCCAGGGCCACCGATGGCTCAGCTCCCAGGGGCTTGACAGGAGTGACTCTTGGGCCGGGCGCCATCGTTGGCTGATTTCACAGATGGAGCACGTGAGGCTCTGGAGGGTAAAACCCTCAGGACTGGAAGTGGCAGAGCCAGGATCTGAACTTGCTGTGAAGCAGGGTGAGGAGCCGGCACAGAGGATGCCGTGTCTGTCGGGTTTCCTCGACGTTGGCACATGAACTTGGACACTCTGGGGGCATCCTCAGCTCTGTAGGCCGGCCAGCAGCATCCCTGACCTCTCCCTCCCAGAGGCTAGCAGCCCCTCAGCCCTAGGTGTGACTGTCTCAAATGTGTCCAAACATTGCCCAGGGCTCCCAGGGGGTGAGACTGCCAGGGCTGAGACCCCCTGGTGGTGGTGCTGGGGCTTCCCAGACACACCAGTGAGGAAGATGGCGGGAAGGTGTGCATCCTGATCTGTTTTGTTTTGCAAACGCTAAGCTATTTCTTGGCATAGAGATGCACTCCATGGTTTAACTGAGTACCTACTCCATGCCTGGACTGAACCCAGGGGCACTTTACCACTGAGCCACATCCCCAGCCCTTTTTCTTTTTTTTTTTTTTTCATTTAGAGAAAGGACTTGCTAAATTGCTGAGGCTGGCCTCTAACTCGTGAGTGATCCTCCTGTCTCAGCCTCCCACAATGCTGGGATCACAGACGTGCACCACCTGCCCGGAGGTTTGAGGACCTACCCCAGGCCTGCAGCTGGTCTGGGAGCTGGGGAGATACAGCGAACAAAACTCCTGCTCTCCCAGAGGAAAAGACAGGAAAGACAGGAAGTGAATAAGCAAGTGGCAATAAGTGCCACGGAAGAACAAGCTGAGGGACATGGGGTGCTGTCCTCGTGAGGGCCATGAGCCTGCGGCCAGGGCTCCCTGCGACACTCACTCCCCTGGCACCAGGTCCGCCCCGACAGCAGGTGTGGCCAGCCGTCCCCAAGACCGGGCTTTGTGGTGGGGGTTCTTTCTCCCTCTCCCTCTCTTCCAGCGGCTGCCCAGCCCCCAGCGCCCCGGCTGGACGGTCAGGGCCTCCCCCAGCAACTGCTCAGGGAGCTCATCAGTCCAGGCTGGCCCCAGGCCCAGGGCGCCTCCATCCCACGGGTGGGGTGTTCAGCTGGAAGGGGCTTCGCGGGGCCCAGGAGGACAACCCCGAGCTCGCTCAGAGGCTCCTGGTGCCACGGAAACAGTCACAGGGACCCGGGCGGCTGGAGGGAATGTTCTGGACTCTGCCAAGGGCCTGGCAGGAGGGAGAGGCCTGGAGACAGCTGGGTGCACAGGTCTCCTGCAGCCACCTGGAGCCCGGCTGCCTCCCACGCACCTTGTTTCCCCAGCAAAGCGGCCAGCGTGGGGCGGGGGCCCTGCTCCCCACACCCGCTCCTCTGCGTTGGCAGAACAAGGGAACTTACGGGATGAGATGCCACTCACCTCCCATAGATACCCCACCTGGGATTTCCTGGGGAACACCCGGCCACGGCAGCTGCCAGCCTCAGAAGCACTTGCCCCTCCCTGGGCCGCAGTCCCCACGTCCCCCCACTCTCTCCTGGGCACCCCCTTCCCGACTTGCCAGACCTAGAGGCCCTGGGAGGCCAGCACAGGGCAGGGCAGGGCAGGCCTCCACTCTGCAGGGGAGGCAGAGACAGGGAAGGGGGCAGGACACATGCAGGTCTCAAGCCAGAAAGATCGGGGTGACAATGGGACTTGGGGGGCAATGGGCACGAGTCCCACCAGGGGAGCAGGCGTCCCGGAGCCGGGGCTGAGTGCTGTCCTCCGGATACCCAGCCCGTCCACCAGCAGGGAGTCAAATGACGGTGACCAGCAACAGATGGCGGCTATGACTGCCAGGGCCAGGGCGGCCAGTGGGGGGACGGCTGGCGGCACCAGGCTTCCTTGGGGATGAAGGGAAAGTTCTGGAACCAGAAATTGGTGGTGGCTGCTCAGGGTTGTGCCTGGACCAAATGCCACTCACACCCACCCCAGATGGTCAAAGGGCAAATTTGTGTGACTTGTATTTTAGTTTATTTATGTATTTATTATTATCAGTTGTTCAAAACATGACAAAGCTCTCGACATGTGATTCAAGTGGGTTATGAACTCCCATTTTTACCCCGTATACAGATTGCAGATTCACACCGGTTCCACATCCACTTTTTTACCTACTGCCATACTCGTGTCTGTTGTGTTCTGCTGCCTTTCCTGTCCTCTACTATCCCCCCTCCCCTCCCCTCCATCTTCTCTCTCTACCCCCTCGACTGAAACTCATTTCTCTCCTTGTTTTTTCCCCCTTTCCCCTCACTTCCTCTTGTATGTAATTTTGTATAGCCATGAGGGTCTCCTTCCATTTCCATGCAATTTCCCTTCTCTCTCCCTTTCCCTCCCCCCTCTCATCCCTGTTTAGTGGTGATCTTCTTCTCATGCTCTTCCTCTCTATTCTGTTCTTAGTTGCTCTCCTTATATCAAAGATGACATTTGGCATTTGTTTTTTAGGGATTGGCTAGCTTCACTGAGCATAATCTGCTCTAGTGCCATCCATTTCCCTGCAAGTGACACGTATTTTATCACAATAAAATGTTTTAAAAAGGTAGCTGATCTCCAGCCCGGGGCAGGCCTGGGGACACCGGGCAGCACCCATCCGAGCCTGGCCTCGGGAGGGCAGTTTGGCAGGTCAGGTTTCTGATTTGAATGGTCAGCCCTGAATGTGTCAGAAGTCCATCCACAGAAACTGGAAGGAGAACGTGCCTGCCCCCAGGGTCCAGGCAGAGATGCAAATTAAAAGTCGACAAATTCTGGGAACAATCCAGAGGCCCTGTTAGTTTTCTATTGTTGCATCAGAAAGATTCACAAACTTGATGCCTAAAACTCCGTCTCCCCGAATCACCAGCACCTGCCCTTCGTGGGCCACAGTTCTGAGGTCAGAAGTCCCGGCAGACACACGGGGTCTCTGCTCAGGGCATGGAGAGGTCAGGCCCAGGAGCTCATCAGGTCCTGGGGCCCCGGACCTCTTCCCAGCTCACCCAGACTGTGGGCAGAATTCATGTCTTGGCAGTCGTGTGACCACTTGGCCAGGAGTCGCCCTCAGCCCCTGGAGGCCCCTCCTGGGCCCTTTCCTTGTGGTCCCCCTGGTCGGCTCCCTCCTTTGAATTCCCCTGATTAAGTCAGGCCCACCAAGGATAATCCCCCTTTCTTCAAGTCAAGGCCACGCAGCGTGACCCAGCCACAGGGGATGGCCATCGTGTCAAAGGCTCCCTGTACACCCAAGGGGAGGGCATTGACCCACACCAGGCAGTTGTCACTATGGGGTATGACAGAGGCCTGCCTACCACAGTGATGGCACCGACAGGCGTGAGCAGTGGGCACACGAGGTGAACGGAAGGACCGTGAATGGGGTCCACCATGCCCACTCCACGTGCCTTTTTCTTTAAAAAGCACTTCACTTGCAGCCTGCCTGCAGATCTGACTCCAGAGGGGGGAGGTTGACCCCCACACCAACCGGATCCCAGAGCCCAGGGAGACAGGGACCATTCCCCAACCAGAACATCTGTGAGAGCAGGTTCCGGTTAGACCCGGTCAGCATGGCATCTGGGCATGGTGGTGCGCACGCTTGTCACCCCAGTGACTCAGGAGGCTGAGGCAGGAGATTCACAAGTTCAAAGCCAGGCTCAGCAACCTAGCAAGGCCCAAAGCAACTTAGATGTCTCTGTGTTTGCACGGAAGCCACTGCTGAGCCGCTGGTGGTCACGAGCGCCCAGCCACGCCCTGCACACACCACACGTGCTACAGCAATCTTACGAGAGGCAGGCTGCTGGTACTGCATTATTATTATGAAACTGAGGCTCAGAGGGGTTTCATGGTCTGTCTGAGGTCACACAGCAAGGGAGCGGCAGAGCCAGGCTGAGAACCCATTCGCTCAACCACTCTGCCGCACTGGCTGCCGCTACTCATTTTGGTTTTCTTGTAAATGAGAAAACACATCTCTGCGTCCTAAACGCGGCTCGTTTGCAATTGTTCACCATGTGGACTCCACGGGGAGGTGGATAATAGGAGGCATCCTTCCCGGGGAGACCGAGTCTCAGAACTCCTGCCTCCTGTGTGCACGAGCTGTTCTCCAGCCACCTCCGCGTTCACGTTCACTCACCAGCACCTGGGACCCAGCGTGCCTCTGGGGGGAGGCTCTGTGACCGGCCCTGAAGCAGGCGAGAGCACGTGCTGGAGTTGCCATAGCAACCCCCATCTGGTCGGGATGCAGGAACCGGCTTCTGTCTCTAACTATGGTGATTTGGAAGAGCCTCCTCTCCACCCATTCAACAGATATGAAAAGCGGCATCCAGCGGGGACCCACTCAGATGCTTCCAGGACCCAGTGACCCAGCGGAAGGACGGAGTCAGCTCAGTGGATCCCTGGGGCACCCCATCTGTTCAGGCAGCCATAACTCAGGCCTGGCCTCGGGGCACTCTGCAGGAACATAAACCCCGTGTTATTGAGGTCTTCACATTTGCCACATAGACACCAAAAAGAGTTGAGAGCTGGATTTTTATGTGAAAACTTTCCATTTTTAAACATCTAGAACCAATTCAAAATTTGAGGTGGGGCCTCCGGGCACAGCTCCACAGGTTGTACCCTGCAGTACTTCGGGACACCAGTTTCGTGTCAGTTGTCCTGCATGACGCTGTGCAGCTCACGTGTACAGTCCTGACTCCGTTCCTGCCTGACTTTTGGCTGACTCTTTGGCCATCTGTGCTTTCTTTCTTTTTTTTTTTTTTTTTTTTTGGTGCTGGAGATTGGACCCCAGGGTGCTCTGTCACTAACATCTCCAACCCTTTTTATTTTGAGATGTGGTTTCATTACGTCCAGGGATGGCCCTGGACTCCTGTGCCAGCAGTCCTCCGCCTCCTGGGTAGGAAGCCTCCACGCCAGCAGAACAGGTGCACCTGACACCAGGTTCCCATCCCAGGTGAGCAACGGGACGTGCCTCCCTCTGGTTGCTGGGTGTTTGTTTAAAAAAGCACCTCGACTCCTCTGAGTTCCTCACGACGGGAAAACAGGAGGAAACCCAGCAAACTCCCTCCCGTGACATCACAACGCCAAGGATCCACCGCACGTGCTCCTGTTGGCTCCTTTACACACGAGCGAAGCCCCCACCCCCCAGGCAGGACCCTCGCTGCCTCTGCAGCCTCCCAGGAGGCACAGTGGGCCTCCACTGGACTTGTGCTCAGATGCACACTTTCAGCCACCTGCTCAGGGAGCCGCCTTCATGCTGCAGGTTTACAGAAGAATCACTGCCTCTCGCCCGAGTGCCCCACAGGTGGCTTGGTACACCCTCGGGGTGACATCAGACAGGGGAACTGCTGGGGACACACCAAGGAGCAAAGAAAGACACATAATGTCTGCTCGGGTTCTGCCCAAGTTACCATAAAGGGCCCCTCTCCTCCCTGCCCCCTCCCTGCAGGGCAGCTCTCCTGGACCGTCCTGGGCGGGGCAGAAGGAACAGCTCCCTCCGGGCTCCTGACTCGACCTGCCCTGGGGAGAGCCTGGTCCAGCCCAGCCCTGGAGCCCAGACGCCCCCTCCACAGCCCTCCCAAGGTATCTCCAGACTCCTCAGAGACCATATGGGGGGCTGGGGGGTGGAGGAGCGGGGCAGGTGCCCAGGACAGTGGCCACTCAGGGCGGGGCGGGGGCTGGTCACCCTCCAAGCCCAATTCCAGGATGAACTTTAACTTATTATGTCAGCAAAGACCCATTTCAAGGCCGTGCGGACCTGAACCGGCCCGAGCAGGCCCAGGGTCTCTGTGGCTTGGGGAGCTGGGTGGGGGCCTGCCTAGTCCCTGCAGGTGGGACCTCCAGGGAGACCCACCCCAGCCATTTGCTGGAGCTTCTGCCACGGGCGAGGCCCAGCCCAGGGACGGGGCGAGATGGGAGCCTCTTTGCCAAAACCTGACCCGTCTTGGATCCTCTTCTGGGGTGTCCTCAAGAGCCTGGAAGCTCCCAGGAGAGGCCACCGAATCCAGGGACTTCCTTGGGCCCCTCACAGTGGCAGGAAGGTGACACCACCCTGCAGGGGCGTAGGCAGTGGGGGGGAGCCACTGGAGGGGCGAGGGGTGAGTTCCGGTCCATGGCCGAAGCGCACGGCCACAGCTGTGCCCCCGACATGTCAGATCATCCTGTGCCTGGCCCGGGGACAGGGCCTGACAGGGCACCGCAGGCCCTGCCCCCTCTGGAGCCCTGGGGTGGCACCTGCTGCCTTCCCAGCTCTGGACGCTCCCAGGGTCCCCCTTCATGTGGGTCTCCAGATCCCCTCTCATTCCCGCCGTGGGCCTGAAGGCCCAGCCCCCCTCCAGGATGAACTTTGACTTATTAGAGCAGCAAGATCCATTCAAGGTCACAATGCAGGGCCCTGGGACCCCAGTTGGCCACTTTACTGGGTAGGGATGATCTTCTAGAAGAAGCAGGTCAGAACGGAGCTCTGAGCCGCTTTTCCAAAGGCCACTCTGGGGTGGGGTCCCCTCCTGCCCTTGAACCTGGGGACAAGGACCACTGTCCCAGGGGAGAGGGGAGTACAGTAGGGAGGGGGCCACACAGCCTCCACCTGGTCCTCTTGGCACACTCTGGGGGACACTGGGCTGTGTAAGAGGTCCCCAGCCCTCAGGCCCAAGCCAGATGGGCCACAGGTGGGCTCTGACCCACAGCCCTCCCCTCAGCCCGTGGACACCAGCTGGCTGCAGCCCCCAGCCCCAGAGGGGGCCTGGATATGTGGGCGGGTGGTCTGCCCACCTCCCTCCCTGTCCCTCTCTCCCTGTCCCCAAACCAAGGGCAAAATCAAACGCTTGCTGCGACACAGGGTGGTGTATGGGGGGTGGTGTTTGGGGGGTGGTGTTTGGGGGGCGGTGTTTGGGGGGCGGTGTTTGGGGGGCGGTGTTTGGGGGGCGGTGTTTGGGGGGCGGTGTTTGGGGGCGGTGTTTGGGGGGTGGTGTTTGGGGGGCGGTGTTTGGGGGGCGGTGTTTGGGGGGTGGTGTTTGGGGGTGGTGTTCTACCCAGCAGGGGACAGCCAGGTCCCAGCTCAGCATCTGCCAAGTGACCAAGAGCAAAGAGCGCTGGGGGCTCTGCCCACACACGGACCCAGGCTCCACGAGGCCAGAGACCCTACGCCGCAGGAGCAGGTGGGCAGCTCCAGGCACCCGTGAGAGGCACCGGGGACAAGACCAGGGGCACCTCTCTGGCTCTGAGGAGCCACCGACCCCTTCAGCAAGGCCCATGCTGTAGCTTCCTTGACACGGGGTCCAGTGGCTGCAGACTGGCCACCCGGTGCTCACCTCTGCAAACCGCCCAGGGGCCAGTGTCCACCCCGCCACCACCCTGGCCCTCCCCAGGTGCCCAGCCCAGGTGGCCCCTACACAGGGAGGCTCTCCTGACCTCCGGCCCCAAGGACCAGCCTTCTCCAGAGGGGACTTCTCCACGGAGGGGACAGCTGCCTGCTGGGCTTGGCCTCCCTGAGGGCAGGCCCTGTGTGCACTTGTGGCTGGCCGCCCACCGGCCAGGGCTGACACAGAGCGGGTGTTCCAGAACCTCTGGTCCTGCTCACAGGAGGAGGCTGCTGGAGGCAGACCAGCCCCTCCTGCTCGGCCTGCCCGGACCCCAGCCCCCTCTGTAACCCCCAAAGAGGTGGCAGAAGCAGGTGCCTGAGCCTGGGCCCTTGTCCCCTGGTGGGACAGAGGCCTCCCATGGGCTTCCGAATCCCCCAGGGACCCTCACCCACCGCCAGGGACACACCCAGTCCGTGTCCATGCCCTGGTCATTTGGCAGCACCCATTTCTATGCTTGTTGAGAATTAAATAAGCTACTAAACTCGGACGTGTCCAGCCCCAGTGGATCCCTGTGTGCCTATTAAATCCCGGATGACAAGGTCGGCTTCGGGTCCCCACATCCTTCACGGTACATCGTAGCTGCACACAGGGGGCAGCTGTCACAGATCCACCACGCACACGGGCAGCAGTTTGGCTGATATCACCCTGCGGGGTTCCCTCTCCCCCTCCTCCTCCCTCCCCGCCCTTAGTCCCCCTCCTTCACTCCACTGATCTCCCCCACCCCCACCTTCCTATTCCTTTTCCTCTCGAGCTTCCACAGACGAGAGGAAACATACGGCTCTTGACCCTCTGAGTTTGGCTTATTTCACATGATGGTCTCGAGTTCCACCCATTTTCCTGCAAATGACTTCATTTCATTTTTCTTTGTGGCTGGTGAGACTCCATTGTGTGTTTATACCACGTTTTGGGTATCCGTTCGCCCACCGATGGCCGCCCACCCACTGACGGCCACCGGAGCTGGCTGCACAGCTTGGCTGTTGTGAGTGTGCGCGTGTCGCTGTCCTACGCTGACTCTACTTCTTTGGGATAAAGGCCGAGGTCGCCCTTGTTTTCACCGTAAAGAGATGGTAAGACAAACCGGAAAATGGAACTCTTTTTGAAAAACACAACGCATTTATTTCTGTAAACTGAGTGCCGGGGGCGTCTTCACAACCCCAGTCCAGTACAGTTTTCTTCCCCAAAACGAAAGGAGCAAGGAAAAAAGGAAAAGGAGCTACGGTATAAAATGTGCTCATGAAGAACCAAGCCAGTCTCGTCTTTCCTCAGAACAAAGCAGAGCCATCCTGAATCTGCGGGTGGACCTAGGACGCCAACCGCCTTCCTGGAGGCGGACGGGCAGGCGGGCCCTGGGCGGCACCCCAGCCAGGCTGCAAGCAGGCTCTCCCCGGGTCCCCGGGCTGCACTCCGGGCCTCTCTCCCTGAGTCCTGGTCACTCTGGGAGCCCCGGAGAGCTCCCTCCCTGGACTCAGACCTTCCCCATGCCGTGAAGGCATTTTAGTCAAAAGAGTGGGACCAGGTCGGGTCAGACCACATGGCCAAGTTTTAAGGCAAATTCTATCACGTCTAGTTGGGTCCGAGCCAGACCTCAACTCCTCACCGTGGAGCAACGCAGTCTCCGTGAGGCTCTGGATGGTGGTGGGATGGGGGCCCAGCGCATGTCCCGGGAGGCCTGAGCCTGCGGATGGGAAGGTGTGTGCTCGCAAAGGCTGCGGTCGGCCCAGGCACAGCGGCCAGCTGGGTGGCAAGCAGGAGCCACCAAGGCAAACCCAGACGGTGCCCGCCAGGGAGCGGGGGAGGGACACCAGGGAGGGGGCCACCGCGGGCACTCCTCAGGTCTGATGACCTGTGTGACCTTTCTCAAAATGGTCTTTCTTTAGAAGGAGAAAGAGGGGAAACAAGGAAAAGAGAATCGAAGACGGAATGATCCATGAGCTCCAGGAGGACACGGGGCGGGAGGGCGGGCGGGGGCTCGGCAGGCGGGGCGGCGGGCGGGCGGGACCTCGCATCCTTCTCCTCTCCTGGCGGGTGTGGGGGGGTGAGGCCGCCGTCCCCTCCCCGGCAGCAGGCGGGTGGCTCTGGCAGGGGCGCGGCGGGCAGGGCTACTCGGCCTGGGCGTCGTAGTTGGCGCCCCCCGCCTTCTTCAGCTCGCCCTTGATGAAATCTTCCTCCAGCTCCTTCCGATCGCTGATCACAAACTCTTTTGCAAAATTCTGCAGAGACAGATAGAAACACAGAGCTCGGGTCAGGTGCCGGGCTGGAAGTTTGCCCCCAGGTGGCTCACAGGGGACCAGAGAGGGACGCCGAGGCAGAATCCTGCGCCGGAGGTCAGAGAAGGGTAAGTAGGGGTGCTGCGTCCCCCTGGACCACGGAGCTGGGCCACACGGTGTGACTTCAGGCTCTGTCACTCCTGGCTGTGTCCTCCTGGGCAAGTCGCTTCAACTCTGCGAGTGGCCTTCCTCATCTACACAGACCCAGCTGCTCAGGGGCGATGGGTGAGGCGGGCAGGGCGGGCGGTGCTGCCAACGGCCAGCACCAGGCTCCCCAAGAGAAGGAAGGGACGAAGAAGAGGAAAGGGGACGCGCTGGTCTGTGGCTGCCGCCCCTCTCCTTGAGTCAGTGCCCACTCGGTGACATCAGCACCATGTTGCCTCGTACCGGGCGGGGAAGAGGCGGGCACGGCTGGCTCTGGAAAGCTGGCTTTGGCCCCTGTGAGTCACAGTGACACAGGGGCTGGTGGTCGCAGTCTGGGGGTCCCACCTGGGAGTGCCCTGGCCCTGCAGCCACAACCAGTTCCTTAAGGGCAGCGGCTTTGTTTGCATTCATTCAACAAACACAAGGCCAGGCCACAGGGCCTGGGGACAAAGGGTACAGTCACCCTGGCCCCTGGCCTGGCACAGGTGAAGCACTCAGAGATGCTCCTGATGTGCACAGGTGAAGCCAGGATTCTGTCCTACAGGTAACCCCGAGCCCTGCAGACACACAGCTTGTTCTATATGTGGATCCTAAGACTTCAGTGACCAAAGGAAACCTCAGGACACTGATAGAGGACTACAGAGAAAGCCACCAAAAATACAAGTAAGTCCACAGGTCGGAAAATCACCAGATAAAACTGTTTGTAAGGAATGGAGGTAGTTAGGTGTGGTGGCCCTTGAGATCCGAGAGACTCGGGAGGCTGAGGCAGGAGGACTGCAAGTTCAAGAACAGCGTCAGCCACTTAGCAAGGCCCTAACAGACTTAGTGAGACCCTGTCTCAAAATAAAAAAAGAAAGAACGTAAACAGTGGCCAGGAGCATTACTAGGCGCTGTGTGTGGCGCGCTGTGTGTGGCACGCTGTGCGGGGGCCGAGGTCGACCCTCACCACCATTGCGATTCTCAAACCCCGACGCAACCCAGCAGAGGGGCCCTGGAGCCCTGTCCTGGAGAAGCGAAAGCGCATGGCCGCAGGAACACTCGTACCCAGACGTGCACAGCCCGGGAGTGGACAACCGGGTGCCTGCAGAAGATGCAAAACATGCCTGTCCACATGGAGGAGCGTCACTCAGCCACAGAATGGAACACAGCCCAGCCCATCGCCAGGCAGCTGAGCCTAGAACACGCGGTGTCACCCAGTGACACACCAGGTGGGCGAGGCCACCTACCGTCTGGTTCCCTTCACGTGCCCTGTCCAAAACAGGCAAATCCACGGAGACAGAAAGCAGTTGGTGGTGACCAGGGGCTGGAGGTGGGGACAGGAAATGACAGAAATGTTCTAAAACTGGATGGAGCCGCACAACTCTGCAATTCTCTGAGTCACTGAATTACACAAAAGCACGCGCTGATTTGGTGATACGGAAATTAAAGTGTTTTAAAGGGATGATCGATATGATCGATGCCATTTTAAAAAATATCCTTTACAGGGATCAATATTGTTTCCATTTAAAGGCCGAAAACCAAGGCTGAAGGCTGCACCCCTGGCTGGGGTCACAGAGCCGGAGGGTCTGCTGGGTGCCGAGCGGCCAGCTCCTCTGGGTGGTGCAGGCAGCTGGGAACAGGACGGGCGGCACGTTTCAAAACGGTTAATTTTATGATAAGTGAATCTCATGTCAATTAAAAAACGAAACACTGCCATCCCAAGAAGACCAGCCAGGAGAACCCCCAAGTTTTACAGCTTACAGACCAACCATGTGCCCAGCAGAGCCTCCTGCAGCGCCCACAGAGAGGGAGGGGCGGTCAGTGTGTGCCGACAGGTGCCAGCCACAACCCCACACCTCCGCCGCCTGACCTCCCTGTTAAGATAAGGGTCAGGGGCTGAGCCAAGACTCACCCTACCCACAGAACTTCCTGTACACCTTTTCCCCTCCCTCCCACCAAAAGGCTGCTACGTGTGCATCTGTGACCAGCAGGAGAGAAGGCAAGGGGGCCTGCGGGCCAGGAAGGACCCTGAGAGTCTCTTCCCCACCAGCCCGGCTCAGGGAGGGCAGCCACCCGCTCCAGCCACGGCCACGGAGGTTCAAAGTTCCCCTCCTGGAGACAGCCAGATATCTCAAGACTGGGAGCGCTGGGTGTTTGCGGCAGTTAACTATTAAGAGACTTAGATTAGGGAGGAAGAAGGTCTAAGAAACCTATAAAGTGAAACGGGCTTGGAGCTGTGAAACCCCAGCGCAGGGAAACCAGGTCGCGACCACAGTGAGCAGCAAACAGCAGCGGGGTCTAGAAGAACTGAATAACAATAAGTGTAAAGGAACAAAATTCCCTTTCAAAAAACCACCAAGTCCCCAAACTACAACACGGAAAGCAACCCAGGCCCCGTAGCCAGAAAAACAGGTTTAAATCTAAAAGATTAAAAAGACAGGTTCCAAGTTACACAAGCCAAAGGGCGTAGGAAGCAACCCTGGGCTCTGAAAGCCACGCTGTCCTCTCCACAGAGAACAGAGGACGATTCGCCTGAGGAAGACACGCGTCTATTGCCACCGCCACAGAGGCCGAGCAGATCCTCCAGGGCCCAGACCAAGGGTCCCAGCGTCGCCTGCTCTGGGGTCTCCATTATCCTAGGGAAACGCCAGAGCGAGGCCATGGGAGAGAGAGTCCAGCCAGGGACGGGGACGGTGACGGTCTGTAATCCCAGCAGCTTGGGAGGCTGAGGCAGGAGGATTGCAGGTTCAGGGCCAGCCTCGTAATTTGGCAAGATGCTGTCTCAAAATAAAAAGGATTGGGGCTGGGGCTCGGAGGCTGAGTACCCCAGTTTCAGTCCCCAGTACAAAAAATATAAATAAATAGAAAGAAAAAAAGACAGGGGGTGGCCTTGCTCTGCTGAGCGTTTTCTAAAGACCATGGAAGGCATTTAGACGCCTCTGAGGCAAGGGCTGTGTCCATGGCCAAGGTCCCAGGGAAGCAGAATTCTCTTTGGGGAGTCCTGCAGCCCTGCCTCAGGGGAGGCCTGCCAACCCTGCTCACACCGGAGCCGGTCAGCACAGCAGCCCAGCTGGACTGACGCATCTGGACCTGCGCCCCTGTCACAGGGCAGGACCCAGGGCCCACTGCAGCCCACGCTGGGTCCAGGAAAGGTGCCTGCAGCTGACCAGAGAGGGATAGGCTTCCTCCACATCCCCCATCTCAACGGCAACACGGACAGCAGGGCAGGAAGGTCCTGGAGGCCTCTTCTGTCCCCCTCGATGCACAGAAGGGGACCAGGGCTCTGCGTGGCGCTCCAACGGGGCTGGTGAACGGCCCCGCCTGCCTCCCCTCCTTCCCCCTGAGTCCACTCCCCTCCCGCACCCTCCAGCCGCCCCCCGTCTCTGTGAACTGCCCACTCTTCCCACCCTTTGTGCCCCGCAGTGACCTCAGCACCTTTCAACCAAGGTGTCTCCATCTTGATCCACCACCCTCAGGACTGGCTCCCACTGTCACCTAGTGCACGGTCCAGCCACGCACAGGGACAAGCAGGCCAGAGGCGCCCTTGAGTTACAGTGTTTGGCTCCCGACACGGCCTAAGAGCCAGGCCCAGATGTGGCGCCCACTCCTCTTCCTCCCACAGGGCGCAGGCCTCTCCTGCCCAGGAGGCTCATGGCCCCGAGGTGGACAAGGCAGACTCAGTGCTTCCTGCTCAAGGGTGGCTCTGGACATCGTCCCCAATGTGCCTGATGGAGGCACCGACCTCAGAACCGCTCAGAACGGCCCTGCCCTCCACCTCCGCTCCCACCAGCCACTCTGCCACGCCTGGACAAGGACTCAGAGAGGGGTGGCCAGCGCCCGGGGAGTGGGCTGACCAGTGCGTTTCCAAAATGAAGCAGAAGCTGAGAGGTGACAGCACAGGGCGGACGAGCCTCACAGAGACCAGAGGAGCCTGATAGAGACCAGAGGGGCCTCACGGAGACCAGAGGGACCTGAAGGAGACCAGAGGGGCCTGATAGAGACCAGAGGGGCCTCACGGAGACCAGAGGGACCTGATGGAGACCAGAGGGGCCTGATAGAGACCAGAGGGGCCTCACGGAGACCAGAGGGACCAGACGGAGACCAGAGGGGGCCTCACAGAGACCAGAGGGGCCTCACAGAGACCAGAGGGGGCCTCACAGAGACCAGAGGGGCCTCACAGAGACCAGAGGGACCAGACGGAGACCAGAGGGGGCCTCACGGAGACCAGAGGGACCAGACGGAGACCAGAGGGGGCCTCACAGAGACCAGAGGGGGCCTCACAGAGACCAGAGGGGCCTCACGGAGACCAGAGGGACCAGACGGAGACCAGAGGGGGCCTCACAGAGACCAGAGGGGGCCTCACAGAGACCAGAGGGGCCTCACGGAGTCCAGAGGACCCTGAAAGAGACCAGAGGAGCCTCACAGAAACCAGAGGACCCTGACAGAGACCAGAGGGGCCTGACAGAGACCAGAGGGGCCTGACAGAGACCAGAGGGGCCTGACAGAGACCAGGGGGGCCTCACGGAGACCAGAGGGACCAGACGGAGACCAGAGGGGGCCTCACAGAGACCAGAGGGGCCTCACAGAGACCAGAGGGGGCCTCACAGAGACCAGAGGGGCCTGGCGGAGACAAAGGGGCCTCACGGAGACCAGAGGAGCCTCACGGAGTCCAAAGGACCCTGAAAGAGACCAGAAGAGCCTCACAGAAACCAGAGGGGCCTGACAGAGACCAGAGGGGCCTGACAGAGACCAGGGGGGCCTCACGGAGACCAGAGGGGCCTCACGGAGACAGAGGGGCCTGCAGGGAGCCTCGGGCCTGTGCCTTGGCCGGAAACCACAGAGGACGTGTCTGGCAACACGGCCACCTCTGGCCACGCTCACACGTGCTCACACATGGCCACTGTCCCTGGCACCCTCCACCTGCCACCAACAGCTGTGGGGCCAGAGGCAGGTGGCGAGAACCAGAACGAGTCCTTATTCAGAAGGATGTGGGGGTCTAGAGCATCGAAGGCACACAGGGGACTTAAATGTCCTGGCGGCCACATTGAAAAATGTGGAAAAGAAACAGGGGGCACTGAGTTTAATGGCACTGTATCTGACCCGGTGCAGCCAAAATGTCCCCATTTCAACACGTGACCAATGGGTGACATCACCGATCCTGACAGCCAGGTGCAGGCAGGACAGAGGAGCGGGAGGCACAGCAGACGGGGAAGGGCCTCTCACCCCTGAGCGTGGAGCTGGCGGGACTGGGCAGGCAGGGGCTGGCGGGTGAGGGCCCCGGGGGCTGGGAGGGCGGCGGCTTCCGCTGGGTGGCTCTTCACAAGAGAAATTAGAAACATGCAAATCCACGGAGCCTCGCACCTGCGATGTGTGCAGTCTCCCTCAGTAAATGCACGTTGGTCAGCGGGAAGAGAGAGGGGGCCCAAGACACAGCGACTGCCCGCAGGGGCCTGGGCACGAGGCCCAGGAGCCAGGCTGTTCTCTCCTCTGCCACCCACTGCCTCTCTCCTGCCCACATCATGCCGCAGGGCGGCCCACAGGACCTGTCTGGCCCACGGCCTCTGTGGCCCGGGAGGACTGTCCTCGTTTGGCCCAGGAGCACTGTGACCCTCTCCTGCAGTTTCTAGTCGGTGTCTTTTTACCGCAGGGACTTTTCCAAGGAGGAAGCCCCTCTGGCTAAGCATGACTCACCAGCTTAGGCCTCCATCAAAACGGTTCGGAAGCACAGACTACCACACTGGGGCAAGTTTGTCCCCACCAGGGACATGTATGTTCACACCTCAAAGTGACCAAACAGACCTGAGGCTCCTCTCCTGCGGAAGGAAGGTGGTTCTGGCAGAGGACCGGGTTAGGCAGCAGGGCTCCGTGCCACGCCGAGCATCTATCTGCAAGGCTGTTTGAAACAGGGCACGAGTATTTTCCTCTGCTGGGTTTTAAATCATCCCTTTGTTCAAGGGCTCCCAACTGCTGGGTTCAAACCCAGCCTTAGTCCCAAAGTGTGCTGAGCTGGGGGGCTTTGGACCAATACAAACCCGGACAGCTGTCCCTGCAGCCTGGCCCTCCCCAGGGACTTGACCTTCCCAGTCCTCAGTCTCCTCGTCTGTAAATGGGGACAGTGATGGCGCTTGCCCCCAGGGCTGTGTGAGGGCCTGAGGAGTGTGCCCAGGACTGCGCACAGGACTGCGCACTGGTCAAGTGTGGAGTACACAGCAGGTGTCCCATGAGGCCTGGCGAGCCAGCGTCACCCTCCAGTCTGCAGGGACCTGGAGATAACAGAAGTTCTTCCAACTGCTCAGAGAGAGGCACAGATAGCACGGTCTCCCCTCTTTCCTAGCCTCCTCTCTCCTGGCCTCCTCTGCTGTTTAACAGGGCAGTCCCCGGAGCTCCTCCGCAGGCCGAGGCAGTGATGCTGGCTTCTCCCACCCTGGTGGAGAGAGAATCCAGCTGCAAACCCAAAGCTGGGCCCAAGGCACAGAACAGAGAGGAACCCGCCAGGGCCGCGCTGGATCTTCCCCTCAGCACCGTGGGCCCTGGGGCCTCCTGAGCAGTGGGCAGGGCCTGGGGTAGGGAATTCTGGGAGGAGCGGGGGCAGGGGTCTCTGAGATGTCAGGAGCACAGGCGAGGAGAGTGTCCTCTCCCCACCCGAGGGGTCACTCTCCCCCAAACCCATCCATGGAGCAGCTCCCGCCTGCGGGGCTCGGCCCCCCTTTAACACCTGCGCCCTCCAGAGCTCGTCAGCATCCAGACACGGTCGGTGGTCCCCGAGACGGAAACGAGGAGCAAGGGCTCGGTGCTCTGAAGGAAGCCTTCGGTGGCCGTGGGCCCAGTGTCCAGATGAAAGGGCCGGCCAGCCTTTCCCCAAGCCCCTGGACATATGGACAAGTGTCCACCATGGACACCAGGATCCGAGGGGCACCGGGGGACTGAGGTGGGACGGCTCGGGGGTCAGAGCACCGCCCTGAAGCTAAGGCTGGGAGTGGCTGCAGCCCGGCCCCCGCAGAGGAAGTGCGGGAAAGGGCTCTCCCGCAGAGCACAGAGGCTGCCCACCGCTCACGCCTTCTCCCCCATCGGGGAAGACGAATGACTGCCGAGACCCTGGCGTGCCCAAGAAAGGCCGTGGGTCGCTGGCGTCCACCTCCTGCCAGGGAAAGGCCGACCCCCCAGGAGCAGAGCCCAGAAAGTGCACAGTGTCCCAGCCCCCGGGGCCCACGCCACCCACTTCCCCCTTCTAGAGTGCCCTGGAGACTGGCTGAGGCCTTTAGTCCCCACCAGCACGGTGTCATTTACTGAGAAAGAGCAGGTTCCTGAACAGCATGAGCCACCACAGATGAGGGGGAAACCGATCAGAACGGCACGGACCAGCATGGACAGATCTGGGGACAAAGGCACCCGCGTGGCCCTGATGGCTCAGAGGGACATGCCCCTGCTGCACTAGGGAGGGAGAAAAACAGAACAAGGTACAGGGCCACACTTTGAGGGCACAGGGCAAGATCCAGCGAAGGGCGGCAGGCAGGTGTGACACCCCCTGAGCAGGGCACTCCGAGCCTCTGGGCAGCTGCCGGAACCCAGCCCACGGCCTTCCTGAAGCCAGATGTCCACAGAAGCCGGACTCCACCTGGCCGACGGCCACACTCCTTCACCTGGCACACGGACGGCAGAAGGGCCAGAAGCAGGCTCCACTCCCTCCTCCTGTGCCCACGGCAGGGAGCACAGATCAGACCTGCCACGTGACCCACAGGGTCCAGACCTGGCCTCAGGACCCTTCCTTTGGAGCTCCAAAGAGCCCCCCCTGCTGCTCAGTTGACGATCTGGAGACTAAGTCCAGTTTGGTCTCCAACTCCTGCCCACTGCCGCTTCTTCTTCCTTAGCCACGCCCACATCGGGGAATTTCTCCCAGATCGCTGAACAGAATCCTCAAAGATGCTCACCGTCTGCCAGTGAATGCCAGGCTGTTTCCCGTGTCAACACAACCTGAGCGGACAGGTGACCATCTTGTACACACCAGGCACGCGCCACCCGAGGCTCACGACCCCTGGGCAGAGTCACATCCCACTACTGAGTCCGGAGACAGGGGCAGAGCATCGGCGCCACCCAGGCCAAGGTCCCCACGGGGAGGAGCGCACCCACCCTTACGACCAGGGTAGGCCACCGAGACCAGGCACTGAGCACCTGCGCAGCGTCGGGTAAGGGAGGGACAGCCTCTGCCGGGGCAAGGACGACCTGTGGCCGGGGCCCCACAGCAACGAGCAGAGACCCTGGGGGGTCCTTTAGTGCGTCCGTTTGTCTGAGCGTTTCTAAAACCCAGAGTCCCCCCAGTTCTGCAAAATACACACAGATACGAAGCCCAGGGTCCTGGGAGAAGAGCAGCACGGGAGGCCTGGAGGCCCGGGCTGTTCCGGAAGGGAGGTGCAGGGACAGCCGATGACCAGAGGGGGACCCAAGTGTGCGCCGTGAAGGGGACGAGGAAGGGGGGGAAAGCCCCACCGAGGACGGAGGATGGAGGACGGTGGACGGAGGATGGAGGACTGAGGACGGAGGACGGAGGACAGAGGACGGAGGACTGAGGACTGAGGACAGAGGACGGAGGACGGAGGACGGAGGACGGAGGACAGAGGATGGAGGACGGAGGCTTTGCCACGGGGCACTGCACCTCACACTTGGGCTCTGCTCCCGGGCTCCCCGCGAGGTGTGCGCCGCTGGACGGTGTCAGGAGGCCAGCTGCTGCTGTGTGACACGGCCAGCCCCACTTCAGGTGGGCATCCCTGGGGTTGCAGTGGGCAAGGGGCGGCCTGGCCGCAGCCCCCTGGGCAGCACTTTGCTGTCTAAAGCCACGGGATGTGCGTTTGGGGTCCACTTCCTGGGCCTCCCACTGTCCTCCCAACAAGCCCTGTTCCCCGCCGTCCAGCCCCACCTGGGCATCCCCTGGCCCCAGAGCTGGTCCTCTCCCAGCTCCTGTTTTCATCGGTGCCCGGGGGGGTACTGCCAGCACCGAGCCCCCAGTGACAAGGCCAGCACCGGGCCCTCTGTTCGGGGCTGCCGGCGCTCCCTGCCTCCAGTCAGCCAGTTTGTGTTTGAAGACAACCTACGGGGCAAGGAGACACCCTGCCTGCGCCCAGGCCCCAGGAGAGGCCCACAAAGGACACGGCCTTTCCAGGGACCGGCCTGAGGGAGCACAACAGCCCGGGTGACAACAAACAGCTGAGCCCTGCGGGAGCAGAGAGGAGCCCCACGTCCCAGGAGCCGGCAGCCCTGGGGCCCTGCGCGGAGCAGCTGCCGGGGTGGCGGAGGGCGTGGGCACCCGCTGCCCTGCAGCTCGACCTCCGCTTCCCGAAACGAAAGCAGAGCCTCGGGAAACTCCAGCCAAAAAGAGCAACTCAGCAAAAAGAGGAGCCGCTGAGCTTCTCTGCTTCTGTGAGAGAGGCACGGAGAGGCCACGGGAGCAGATTCAGGGCGCTCAGAGTGCTGTGGGATAAAGCAGCCAGGGCTCCTGCCCCGGGGGTCACTGTCTAGTCAGGCACTTAATTAGAATCCCTGGAATCCTGACCACAAGAGACACAGTCCGGGATGGTCAGTTCTGTACCAGTCAAGGTGGCGGAGGAGCAGGGCAAGAGTCAGGGTTTTAAGGAATGAATAGGAGTTCACCAGGCCCCAAAATGGAGAGACTCTTGTCCCAGCCACTATCTTCCTTTCACCCCTCCACCAACTCCATGAAAATTCACATTCTTTGTTCCTAAGTGAGAACACAGAGATTCCAGAGGTAGGATTACTCAAACAAGGGTCCTGAGGCCACAGGTCAGTCAGTGGAGCTAAAATATCAAAAAGGTTAAACAGTGAGTCACCAAGTTCAATTTCCAGTTTTAAGATGTCTCACTTTTACAAAAGATCAAGAACTTGTCGGCCTGAAATCAGACGTCAAAGGTTTGTTCTACAGGACTTCTCAGAGCCTGGAACTTGCCGATAAAACTCGAGCCTGTGAGACACAGTTCCTGCAGCGCACGCCCTTGGCCTTGGAAGGGTTTTCTTGGTGCAGGAGTGCGGTGGGGACTGGCGCTGAGATGACGCTGCTGGACTGTGCTGGGGCAAGACGGTCTGGGTCCTGGCACTGGGACTGGAGTTCCTGACTCCACCTCCTGGGCCTCGAGTTCCTCACCTGCAAGACGGAAGACGGAGCCTGCCTTGTGCAGGACGAGCGACAAGTAGGCGGAAAGGCTCTGAGTGGAGGCCACAGGACACGATAAGCCACTGTTGCTAATGTTATCGCCATGCTGGGACACGGGAGGCCCAGGGGAGGCTGGGTCATCTGGCCACGGGTGAGTGGGAGGATCCTGGACAAAGCCCGTCCTGCGCAGGATCAGAAGCAGCAGAGCAGACCCTGGCCTGCAGCTCGCACCCCGGCCCCACGGCCCGGCCCTCCTGCTGTCCCTGCCGCCTGCACCCCTGGGGTGGGGGAAGCGGGCTCCGTCCTCCTCGAGCCAATCTCACCCAGGGAGACTGGGCTCAGGAATGAGCACGTGTTCAAAATAAATAAAAGGCGCCCGTGCTAGGCCGGCTGGCCAGACAGGCACAGTCACCGCGAGCAGGCGGCTCAGCTCTCACGGCCCGGCAGGCAGCGGGCAGGCCCCACCAGTGGCCACCGCATGGTCCCAGGGTCCAGCAGCCCCAGAACAATGGGGCAGGAGTGTTGTCCTGGGCACCGCTGGGCCCTTGTTTGCAGCGGATGGCACTGGAAGCAGCCATGCATGCTGTCCAGCCAGCCGTTCCCAGGACTCACGCCCAGCGTTCCTGGCCGGCCCAGCTCTCCCACGGACTCTGCTCCCGTGGCCTTGGGGAGCTGCCTGGCTCGGTCCTGTCTTCCTGGCTGTAGGTGTGTCTCGGCCAGCGGCCCGGGTGGGACTCTGGAATTCTAATCCGGCCCCAGCTCTGCCGAGTGTCCAGTGTTGCCTTGGGTCTGGGGAGGTCCTACCACTGCTCTGGGCCTTGGTTTCCCAGGTGCTGATGTCACTGTGTGGTGGCCACAGAGGGAGGAGGGCACTGCTGGGTGGGGCAGGGCCAGGCCCTTCCTGTGTCGCTGAGGCAAGACACCGGGCAGTATGGGTGACAAATAGGACACCCAGCCCGGGGCTCAACACAAGCAGCCACCTGTCCTGCGGAGACGGCCCCGGTGCAGAATCACCTCCTGCCCAGCCCCCTCCCCGTGGGGTCTAAACAGGAAAACCCAGAATAAGAGCTGCTGCTCCAGGCGTCCAGCCCCGTCCAGAGCGCTGACCCCCATCTGCCTGTTTAACCCCCACCGTGACCCCAAGAGGCAGCTACCATCTCACGCCTGCTTCCCACTAAGTGACTGAGGCTCAGAGAGGGCAAGCCACGTGTCTGAGGCCACACTGTAAGTGATGAGGCCCAAACATGAACCCAGGCCATCGGGCTTTAAGTTCTCCCCGGGGCCACTGCGCCACACTGCCTCTCTGCCACCGCGAAGCCAGGTTCCGTTAGAGGGAAAGTGCCTCTGAAAACAGATCAGCACGTTGGAGAAAAGAAGATCCCTTGGAATGATTCAGAGTAGACCCGAGCCCAGCAAGTCGACCCATGCGGCTCCTCGATTTACCAATGGGGACCCGAGGCGTGGGCAGGAGGGACAACCACAGCCAGACAGGGCCAGAGACCTGCCCTCGACTCCAGCCACCCCGACCAGGGCCCAGCTTTGCACACAGCACAGCAGAGTGTCGTCAGGCTTTGCTGCAGTTAAGGTTCGTCACCATCTTGCGCCACAGGAGAGAGACCCACCCCAGACCCGGATCCATCTGGAAGGACCCTCAGAGAGTCCCCGTGAAATAAGCAGAGGGGCGTGGGACACCAGCCAGTCAGTCCCGGCACGAGTTTACCGAGTGTGGAAAGAACCATTACAGCCACCCAGGGTCCCCTTGATGACTGGAGCAGAAGAGGGAAGCCTGCTACAGCTCCTCCTGGAGGCAGGGCCTGGCTCTGGTGCCCAGGGTGGCCTTGGACTTTCCACCCTCCTCCGGGCAGCTGGGTTCCAGGCACAGCCCTGAGCCTCGCCTCAGATAACTGACATTTGAAAATGCGGAACTGAGACATGCAGTGACGGTGGCCACGGCTGTAGCTCAGGGCAGCCTCCTGGCTGCTCTGAGCCCTCACCCTGCCTGGGAAGAGCTCTACGTAGATGTACAAAAAAGTTGCAAACCACAGTACAGACTCACTAGGAGGAAAGGAGACTTGGCTCAGGTTTCGAGGGATCCTTCTGTGCCTGAGAGCCTCTGGGAAGCAGTGCCCTCACCCTCCTGTCCATCCCTTGGGTCACCTTCTTGGAACCACCTCCCTTTCTCAGGCTGCCCCACACCCTCACTCCAAGGAGAGACCCTGGGGGCTCCAACAGCGTCCGTTTTCTTTAATGGACAGGATGAAACAGACTTAAGACACAGAACCTGACAAAGAGAGCTCTCGGGGCTCAGGCACAGGCCAAGGGTGCACCGCCTCGCCCCCTTCCTCAGCCCAACAGGCCGTCCCAGCTGCCCAGGCCCGGGGTGTGCGGCGGGCACCACCTCTGTCGCTCCAGACACCAGACCACAACTGCGTCTCTCCCTCGTCAGGCCGGCAGGTGCCCACTGCCCAGAGAGGACAGCTCATGGCCACCGCTGGGTGTCGTCCACAATATGACCGGGTGGTGGCTGCCACGTTGGTAGCCCTTCTCTGTGAGCTGGCTGATGTTTCTGTGTCGTGACGGCCAGGATGGCCCACCAGGCACGGCCCCCTCGGCCTCCTGAGCCAGCCCAGTAACAGCAGACGCGGAGACGGTGCCAGGTCCGTCCTCGTCTGATCCAGGAACCCACCGCACTCCCTGTCCTTGTGAGGTGCCACCCCCGGGCCCCAAGGAACCCAGGACGGTTACCTGGACCACCTCCTTCACCAGCGTCTTGTCTGTGCCCGTCTTGGCGCGCTGCAGCCCGCTGACGTTCTCGCCGATCCACGTGATGAGGGCGAACTTGGACCTCTTGCTCAGGGCATCCCCGGTGGTGAAGCGCACGAAGGCGAACAGCCGGACATCATCTGCGCCAACAGCAAAGAGAGCGGGTGCCGGGTCAGACGCCAGACAGGGCCGGGGCATGGGTGCCGGGTTAGACGCCAGACAGGGCTGGGGCAGGGATGCCTGGTTAGACCCCAGACAGGGCCGGGGCATGGGTGCCGGGTTAGACCCCAGACAGGGCCGGGGTATGGGTGCCGGGTTAGACCCCAGACAGGGCCGGGGCAGGGATGCCTGGTTAGACCCCAGACAGGGCCGGGGCATGGGTGCCGGGTTAGACCCCAGACAGGGCCGGGGCAGGGGTGCCTGGTTAGACCCCAGACAGGGCCGGGGCATGGGTGCCGGGTTAGACCCCAGACAGGGCTGGGGTATGGGTGCCGGGTTAGACGCCAGACAGGGCCGGGAGCAGCGGGGGAGTAGGAGCAGATGGAGGCCTGCAGCGGAGGCGGAGGCAGAGGGGACCTTACCACTGGCCTGGGCCAGCGCCCTCCTCTAACCCCACCACCCACTTCACACAACAGTGTGGGTTCATGGCGGGGAGGGAGGCGCACAGCCGTCACGTGACACCCCCGCGGTCGCTCGGGCTGCAATCTCCACAACCTCCTCAGGGTCAAGGTCAAATTATGGATCTGATTTGGGGAACAGAAATTCACCCGCACTTCTTCCCTCAACCTTTAAGGTCCCCGTTAATCGGGGAAGACCCTGCGGAGTCAGGAAGCCAGCGGCACCGGCTACAGTGGGGCGGGAGAGCCTTGGCCTGGGCCTGGGCCAGGCCTGGGTCCCCTGGGGACGCTCAGCTACGGCGAGACAAGCAGGGCCTGGCGGCTCCTGAGCTTGTCCGCTGGGTGTTACGCTGGTCACATACTCGTTCTTATTAAATGACCCGGGGGTGCCCCGGTGGTCTGCATTAGGTCCTGACCCAGTGAGCCACACTCCTCTCATTAGAGTCGCTCCGAAACCCCTTCCCCCATCCACTGCCAAAATGTCACTCCATGTTCTCGAGTGTTTGAAGAGGGCACGTGCGGGCACGTGTGTGTGTGTGTGTGTGTGTGTGTGTGTGTGTGTGTGTGTGTGTGGGCATCTCTGTGCCAGGGCCATCCTGAGTCCTGCAGCATCCCTGGCTCCACCCACTAGTCCCCAGGAGCACCCCTCCCCCACTGTGACCACCCAAATGCCTGATGTGCCCTGGAGGCAGAAGCAGCCCTGGCTGGGAGCCTCTGGACTAGACTGGCGTGTCCCTGAATCCTTGGGACCCTCGGGCTTCCCCCACAATGGGCTTCCCTGAGGAGCCGCACACCTTGCTCGGCTCAGTCCAGCCTACGGCAGCTGCCCACCTGCCCGGGCCGAGATCCTCCCCACAGCTCCTCACTGGAGGGTGCCGCGTGTGCAGGGCTGCTGGTTTGGGGTCAGCTGTCCTGGGTCAGCCACTTGAGGTGGCTGTAGGACTTCACGGGATCAACCACACTGTCAAGGATTAGAATCCCTGGGAGACGGGCCTCAACCCTGGTGGGCGGGTCTGTGCGGAGAGGCTCCCAGGCCGCTGGGCCTCCGCTGGTCCAAGCCTCGGGCCTGGAGGGGCTGCCTCTGTCTGGTTTTTAACCACGCCGTTCTTCTTGGGGTCTTTGTGGGCTTTCCTGCCGAGTCCCACCCCAGTACACACCTCCAAGACCCCAGCCAGCAGCCTCCGGGCAAAGGAGGCGCCCAGCTCCTCAAGGAGGACCCCCCCTCATGGGGTTGTCACCACACACCCACGTCACCCTTGGACAGGTCACACCAGAGCCCAGGGGCCATGTGAGGTGTTCGAGGAAGCCCAGGGCCTGGACGTCCTGGGTCCCAAAGCCCCTCCCTCGCCTCTCTCAGACCCTCCAGGTCTGTCCTGGCAGCACCAGGCCTCAGCCATCAACTGTCACCCTGTTCTTGGTGGAGAACCACGAGAGTCGCCCAGTGAAACCCGAGTCCCAGGGGCCCAGCGCGGCCCCAGCTTAAGACAGACGCACGAGAAGTCAGTCACAGCCCTGCCCCCAAGGGCACTGGGAACCTTCCAGAACCACAGGCTGATGTCATGTCAATGATCGGAGGGACCTGGCTTGCCGCGTGACTGTGGGGGCTTATCTGACAATGGCCGGTGGACAAGGCTGCTGACGGGCACATTTTTGAGCAGCCAGAGTCACACAGTGCTTGCCATCGTCACCGCTCAGCTCCACTGGGACAGGCGGCCGGGGCATCCCTGGGCCTGTCTCCCCCCACCCTGCAGGGGCTCCACCGCCCATCGGGACCACCCCGGGCAGCCAGGGGAAGAGCCACCACCCCTTGATTTCTCTGAATAGACAGCAGCCTGGTCACCGCGCTGGGAAGGGGGGTCACTCTCTGTCCGGTGTGGACAGAGAAATGTGGGACGGCAGCCAAAAAGCACAGCTGAACTTCCGTGTGTGTGTGTGTGTGCGCGTGCACACGTGTGCACACGCGTGGACAAAACTGGTCAGGAGGTTCCTGGCTGTCTGTTGGTCCCCGGGGCCCGAGTGATGAGCCACCAGACAGCCCTTCCCTGGGGCACTGGGCAAGTCTAAAACAGCGGTTCCCGGGGGGGATCCCCAAAAAATTCCATGGGAAAAAGTGAACTCCCAGGGGCACCCAGACCTACAGACTCAGAAACCGGGGGTGGGGACTGGAAATCATATGGGAACAAGCCCCCAGGGTGACCCCGATGCCACCAAAGCTGGAGAGCCCCTGAGTTAGAGAAGGAGCAAGGGGAGGACGGGAGGGGCCAGCGGTGAGACCACCCTCCAGGGCTGGTGGGGGAGGAGCCAGGACCAGGGGACCAGGAGCTGCCCAGGGTGCAGCCCTCCCCCACCCCTTCCCCTGGGAGGGAGTGAGCGGGCAGGGGCTCCGGGGTCAGCCTGTCAACACCATGGCCCACGGAACCAGCAGACACAGCGGCTCCTGAGGGTGGCTCCTGAGCATGACACCTTTGAGGGCCACGGGACCATCCGCCCACTGACTCCCACACCCAAGACCCACAGGAGACAGAGCTGCTGTGCAGGGTTCCCTGCGCCCTGTGCCTCCCGCCCACCTACCTGACGAGAAGCCACCCTGCAGGGTTGGCAGGAAGGGCTCCGTAGGCATCTGGACCCTCGGCTGGTCTACGAAGCCTCAGCCCGGGCCAACAAGGGGTTACCTTGGTGACACGGCTCCTGGGCCACCCCGACCCCACCAGGTTTACGGCACCCAGGACATGACAAGGGAAGGCCAGGAGGCAAAGGAGAGGAGGCCAGGCAGGACCCAGCTGAGCCCGGCAGGAAAAGGGGACAGGAGAAGGGGGAGGACCACCAAGGGGGGGAGGTCAGGGTTCCTGGAACTCCAGAGCCAACTGTCAGGATGCGCTACACAAAATTCCCCCGAGACAACCACCAAGCTCCCGAGGACCTCCAGCCCCCAAACTAGTCGTCGCAGGAGTGGTGAACTTCCGGCCAGTCCCACTCAGCACTTGCATCCAGTCCACCTGACCATGGGCCCTGTCTTCTTGCAAAAGAGATTCTAGTCCCTGCTGCTGTCCCCACAGCCAGTCCTATCAGGGGGACGCAATCCTGAGACTGAGAACCTGCCGTGCACAACTTTCTCAGGCTTTTGCAAATGCTTTGAATGATTTTCCTCATTCCGCACAAAGCACACACCAGGCGGAAAATAATTCGAAATCAGCAAAAGCAGGGGTCCCACCGCCTGAGTACCCCACAAACTTTGGCACGAGTCTTTTTTTTATCTCCTTAGCTACTCTTTTTGTGATGTCCCTTTCCCTGCTCTGCCCGGTTTACGGTGGTGGACACCCAGTAGACACTTACAAATTTTCTGGGGCCCACAGAAAGAAAAGAGAGAGTAGTTTCATAATTTCCACCCACCACTGAGCTTCAGAGCAAGACAAAGGAAAGAGGAAGGGCCCAGGAGGAAATTGCTCCAGAGCAGACAAGATTGCAGCCGGCTCCCGAGCTGACCTTGCTCTTGCAGCCTCTAAGAGTCTGCAAACAAGCTCAGGAAAGGGAACGGCACACGCACCACAAAGCCTGCCTCTGTCCACCCAGCTCTCCCCGCAGCGAGCAGGAAAGAAAATGGGAAGAATTCTGACTTCCTGCCACCAGAGCAAGGCGGCGGCTGGACAGTGGTCATGCAGTGGCCGGCTCCCGGACGGCTGCCCAGGGGGCTGTGGGGCAAGGGCACTGCCCTGCAAAGGAGAAGGGGAAGAGGCCCTCTCCCCTCCCCCCAGAGGAAGCAGGGCTGGGTGGGCACCGGTCCGGCTCCCCGGGGTGGATGCACATGAGCCAAAAGGCCTCTGATCGCCCCTCTCCCTGTTCAGTCCCTTAGTTTCCCCGATGGACAAAATCCAGAATGAAACAGAACACACCCTCCAAGTGTTGAGAGAATCTTGAAAAATGTAAAAAATAAAGAAAACCCACTGGTGAAGAGATAGAAGCTCTGTTTTCCCCCAGGTCTGCTCCTTGCAGAGGTGAAGGGAGACTGTTCCCGCCCTCTGTCCTGAACGTGCATATGTGGTCACCCCTGGGCTGCGCCTTGGCGCCCTGTACCTGCAGCCCGCCACTGTGTCCCGCCACCCCAGCAGCAGCCTTGCCAGTGACCCCCACTAACTGAGTTCTCATCACACGCCCGTGACCCAGCTTTGCAAGTCTGACAGAGAGCGCGAGGAGGGGGGTGCAGGAGAGCCAGAGGACAGGAAGGCAGGCCTCCAGCAAGGCCCCGGGGGAGCCGGCTGATCTGGATACCCAGATTACACCGGACCTGCAGGCTTCCCCCACGACAACCCACGGCTGGCTCACAGAAAACGATTAGCTCTTACTTCCTAATATGGAAGTCGGCGTGTTCTACGACTCCAGCTTCTAAGGCGCACCGGGGCTCAAACCCCTCCCTGGGGACTCTGAGTACGACTTTGAAACACCCACAGCGAGACGCTCAGGGCCACCCGCGCGGGAGTCGGGGTGACTGCGGGGGCGACTGCGGTTTTGGTGTCAGCGAATCCTCTGACAAACACTTACTGACAATCTGTGACCCGGGGACTTTGCCTAATAAGACAATCCCCACTCTCAGGACGCAGAGGAGCAGGCCAAAAAACACCGCAAGGGAACACAGAGATGCTATGGCTGGGACCGCGGCCACCGGGCACTGCGGACACGGCCAAGACAGCAGGAAATCAGCTGCCTGGGCCCGGGGGTGGCTCTGAGGGCACGGGCCCGCAGGGCAAGGGCCAAGCGGCTCCTGTTGCTGCAGGTGGGCGTGGGGAGGATCGACAGAACCCAGGCCAGCCGGCTCCCGCAGGCAGGCTGGGGCGGCCCCACCAGCTCTGCCTCTCGTTCTGACCTGCCACAGGCCAGCGGGCACACTCAGGTAGGTACGGGGCGTTCCAGAGGCTCCGAAGGACCCCCTGAGGACAAGGATCTCGCTCCCCGCACCTCCTGGGCTCCCAGACATGCCCACCCCGCACATGCTCAGTTAGCAGTTCTGAGTCAACAGACAGCCCTCGCGCAGCGTCTCTGGCTTCTCTGGGGCTTTCCAGGCCCAGTTCCCCGCTCCGTTTCAGTTCAGTGGGAGGTGACGTTTCATCAGAACCAAACTGTTCCCCTCCTGGAGGTTGTAAGTGTGACTTCCACCCCCAGGAGCAGGGGCAAACAGGCTGCAGAAATGGCCCAGTGTGGATACAGCAAATGACAGGCCTTCCCAGACTGCCCCTTAACAGAAGGCAGACCAGGCCGGGCAGCACAACTAGCAGGAGCAAGGCCCGCACGACGGTCCCTCAGGCACAGCCACTCCCAGCCTGAAGAGCATGAAGCCAGGAGCCCAGTGCAGGTCCAGCTCCTCCTCTCTCCGGCTGTGCAAAATGGCCCAGGGGCATCCCTCTCTGATGCCCAATTCTCTAGGCAAGGGCAGGCCTCTCCATCTCTGCCTCGGAGCCCCGCACAGTGGGGACAGAATATGCCAAGGGCTTTCCTCCCCTGGTGTCCACGACACACTGGCCCCGGAGCTGGCCGCCCCAGCACACACATTCCCAGGTGACTCATCTGGCTCTCACGATCCCCACATCCACTAAGGCACACGGACGTCTGCACGGGGACCTCCACTCTCCTTGAGGTTCTGCGGCTATGCAACGAGGTATCTATTCGCTCGGTGAGGCCCAGATGTCAACCCAGGGCGCGAGCAGCAGGAGCTGCGTCTCCATCCTCATCCTGGGGAGACACGCAAGGGCTGAAAGGCAATGCCAGTTGACAGAGTAAAGCCCTCGGGATGGGCCTGGGATACAGCATGCCCTGAAAGTGGTTAGACAGGAAGAGGAACAGGAGAAGGACAAGGAGACCAGCCAGATGGAGGCCTCTGTGGCGGGGCCAGTGGAGGCAGCAGGAGGCAGACTGGGTGCAGAGAGGGATGACTGCGGCCCGAGGCTGGTGAGTGGCCATGGGGAAGGCAGGTCTGAGAAGAGGCAGAGCTTCCCCTGGGCATCAGCCACCAGGGGGTGTAGAACAAAGGCCAGAGGAAGAGGAGACCCAGCCCCTCATCGAGGGCCACGGCCCCACACTGGGCCCTGCTCCGAGTAGTCTTCTGGCCCCTCAGTCACCCTTTGCCTTGTTTCCTTTACAGACGTGAAACTGAGGGGCCTTCCACACGCCATGAACCTCGCCCTCGCCGGGCCGGGACTCAGTGGGTTCTGGCACCTCCACGAGGTCACGCTCTGTGACGCACTCACCAATCCCTGCCTGGATGGAGCTCACGGTGTCCCTGGCTGGGGCCAGAGGGTCTCCGGTGCACACACTTGTTGGAAAATGCGTGGAGACGGCCCAGAGGGGGCGGCAGCCCCGGGGTGGTGCAGGGCGGCCAGGCTTGGCCAAACCTAGAACGGACCGGGCAGCGCCCCAGGTCAGGCCATGAGAGCCCCGTGGTCAGCACAGGCCCCCCTCTGTCCCCTGCTGGGAGGACCCAGAGGGTCTGGGACTGCGGGGCCAACCAGGGGTCCCCCCGGGGCTGCCCAGCCTGAAGCCAGGTTCTTTCCCGCTCCCCAGAAGCCCCAGTGCCCCGGCCTGCCCCGGGGCAGCGGCTTCTTTTATCTGCCATTCAGGAATAACAAGCCCCATTTTATGAGCAGGGTGCAATTACAGCCAGAAAAGGGGAGAGCGGACTTCCAGGTCCGCTCAGATGACAAGGGCTCCCTGCAGGCCCGAGGGGGCAGTCAGAAGTCAAGCCCAGGAACGGCAGGACGTCGAGCAGCAGCACTGCCCCAGGACCTCGCGGGTCTTCCGCTTCACCAAGGACCAGACACTGACACCAAAAAAAAAAAAGTGAAAAGGTGCCACCCTCACCCCACCAGGGGTGCAGGCACAGGCCTGTCCCTCGGGGTTCAGGGAGAGAGCCTCAGGCTCTGGCTTGGCTCTCGTGGGCTGCGTCTGCAGGTGTCTGCCACAGCAGCGTCAGGAGCCCAGCTCTGTGCTGTCCAGAAAGCGCCTGCACATCTCTGAGCTCCGTGTCCTCGTCTCTGAAACGGGGGTGACAGCAGGGCCTCCCACTGGCCTAGGTTGAATGAAACCGCGAGTAGACGTGTGGGGCGGGCAAGTGACATCCATGTCCCCTGGAGCTGTGGACGTGACCTCACTCAGCAGAAGGCGCTTTGCGGATGTGGTTGAGTCAAGGATCCTGAGATGGGGAGACCGTCCTGGCCAGGGGCATCACAAGGTCCTCAAGTGAGGAAGAGGGAGACAGAGAGTCAGGACCCGGAGGTGGCATCGCGAGGACGGGCAGCCACTGGCCAGGCCAAGGCACACGGTGGCCTCTGGGAACTGGCAAAGCCCCTGAGCAGATCTTGCCCTGGGGCCTCCAGAGGAGCTGGCCAAGCCCAGACCAGAGAGATTCCTGGCCTCCAGAACCGCGAGGTGGTCGCTCTGTGTCGTTTCAGGTCACTGGGCTTGGGGTCCGTGTCACAGCAGAGTAGGACCCCGATGTGAAGGCCTGGCTCCTGGCACGGGGAGGCTGGCGGGGCCGCCCTGTGATCCCTGGCAGTTTAATTACTGGGGAGGAAGCCCACGCCGCACACCAGGCCAAACAAGAACAAGTGCCCGGGGGAAGGGAGATGGCCGCCCTCAGTGCGGAACTGAGAACGGGATCTGTGGCAGGTCGCTTTCAAGCTGCACCGATGACATGAAACTTTAAATGGCAAGATAAACCCCGGCTTTCAGAAGCAGGCCTCTGGGGCCCCGCTGCTGCCCAGCTGCAGAGCTGGACGGGGAGGCTAAACGCATAAAATTAAGCAGAAAGAAGAACAGCGAACCCGGGCTCTCGGGGAGACCTGGGCCAGGCCCAAGGCAGCCACGTGGCCAGGTGGCAGCCAGGAGGCTGGCGCTGCAGTCACTGCACAGTAACAGGACGCCGGGCCTTCGGGCGCGACCCAGCTCTCCAACACTTCAGGGGACTGTCACCCCTTATCTCTTGTGCAGACTGCAGGGCTGTTCCAGGTGCAGAAGAACAAAACAGCCCAGGTTCCAGCCCAGAGAGCCCAGGCCCCCGGGCGCCAGCGTGCACCTGTGACCTGGGTGCTGCAGGGTGCTGCAAGTGGACCCCCCCTGACCCTGGGCCCCTGGGCACAGCCCTCCCCTGGCTTCAGAGCAGCTGGGCACACAAGGCCTCGGCCTCGGCGGGCTCTCTGCCCTGCTGTGGGCCTGTCTCTGAAACCTTGGCAGCTGCTGACCCCGCAGACACACCTGGAGCCGTGCAGACCTGCAGCCCCTGAGGGAGCCCCTGGGCCAGTGGGGGACACGAGTGGATGGCCGTGGTGCCATCCTCCTGTGGGTCCTCCCAGGCACACACACACCCTACCCCACCCCCAGTTGCCAACTTACACAGGGCCCTCCCTGCACCCTGCCTCCTGCTTTTGGGTTCACCTCCCAAATGCCCCACTGACACCCAAGTCCTGGCCTTGGATTCAGCTGTGGGGGCCCCTACCTAAAGCCAACGCAGTGAGAAGGGCAGGACAGGTGGGCAGAGGGTGGCCAGAGTTCGGGAAGAGCCTTTCTGCCAGAGCTGTCTACAGGGACCCTGAGGCACGAGGCTGGAAGACTAGCCCCAGGTCCCACAGCTCACCTGTAGTCCCCCCGAGAGTGGACCTGGGCAGTACGGGTCTCTTCCCGAGACACAGACATAGGATGGCATGCCAGCCCTTGCTGGGAAAGCCCCTTGCCAGGCTACGGCCCCTGACTCAGGCCCCTCAAAGGGACAACAAACACATCCCTGGGGGAAGGAACCTGGGAGCTCGCTAACCAAGAGGTCAGGGACTCTCCCCCAAGGACACCCCAGCCAGGAGGCCCAGGTTCCCTGCAGCACCTCCCCACGGAGGGAGCAACACGCACAGCAATGGCACAGGCGGTCAACACCATGAAGGTACAGAGGGCGTCAGTGCAGTGGGGAGGGTGACACGGGTGACCTCTCACCCCAGTGGCCACCTGTCACCCCAGCAGCTGAGGCAGGAAGACCACAAGGTCCAGGGCCGCCTGAGTAACTTAGCAAGACTCCAAAATTTAACCAAAAAAAAAAAAAAAAAACCTGTAAAGAGCTGAGGATGTAGCTCAGAGGCGGCGCAGGGCTGGGTCCATGCCCAGCCCTGCGCATGCACAGAGATGAGGGCTCCTGAGCAGGGGACCTTTACCCTGGGCCTTGACGGGTGTCTAGAAGCCCTCGGGGGAAAGCGTGGTGGAGGAAGCCCTCAGGCAGAGAGGGGACCCCAGCAGAGGGCAGGAAGGGGGAGAGGAGGGCGGCTCAGAGCCGCAGGCCAGGCCTGGGTGCAAAGCCCGCCTTCCCCTAACTGCAGTCTCCAGCAAGGGCTTGGGCTCTCCAGGGACACGGGGTCCCCTCAGTGAGGTGGAGAGAACGCCTGCTCCCCGTGTCCGGGCCTCGTTATTCCCTTACAGATGGGGAACCCGATGAGCACAGGCGAAGCACCCACGCGGTGCCTGGATCTGGGCACCGTGAGGTCAGAGCTGTGTGTGCTGGGGACACACATGGGAGGGCCAGCTGGCCAGCGCCGGCACCCCGCGTCATGTCTAAGCACTTGGACCCGAGGGGGTAAGCCACAGAATGCTTCTGGGGGCTGGGCACACACTGGAGTGAAGCTCTGAGAGCCACCTCTGGCCTGGACTCCCGTTCACGGGCCGAGACGGGGCTGGGCAGCGGGGGATGCTCAGGGCAGAAGTCCTGGAAGAGACACCGTGGTCAAGGGTGGAGCCCAGGAAACAGAGGCTGCAGACTTTCAGCCCAGGGAGGGGAAGGAGAACCGACAGGAGGAAGTGAGAGGAGAGGCAAGAAAGGAGAACTGAGCAGTCGCCACAGGGGCAGGGCGGGGGCGGCATCTCCTCAGCAGACCACAGTCACCCACGGGGGCCGGAGGGAGGAAAGCGGAAGAAAGACAAAGAGCCGCTGGACTTGGCCATGAGAAGATGGCCACAGCTGGGCACGGGGCGCCATGCTCCAGGGGCCCCAGGACACGGCAGGTAGAGAGGGGCGGGCAGGTGGGTGGGGTGGCGGTGGGGCCTCTGCGCACCGGTGAGTCCACACAACACCTTCCCACGACGCCTGAGAAGCTTCCGGAAACGAAGACTCAACTCAGCTCATCTTTATGGGACTCCTTTTCTGGCAAGGAGCACTGTACTTATCAGAAGAGGGACACCTACCCACCACGTCACAGGAGACGTGGCCACAAACACAGACCAGGAGCGGTCACCAAGCCCCCACAGTCTGTGACACAACAAGATTGAGCAGCGGGGCCAGGGCATCCCGGAGACAGGTGAGTGGGGAAGAGGACAGAGACCGAATCCTGCCCCAGACCGCAAAGGCCGGGACCCAGCAGCCCTTCATGGCTCCATCGAATGATGATAATCCAACATCACTTCTGGACCGAAGCAGGGGCTCAGTGAACATGTGCCCACAGAGACCACGAAGGGCCTGCGCTCCACAATGTGCCAAGCATGGCCACAGACTCCCAGCGCCCTTAGGCCACACAACAGAGATGGCCACCTGTATCCGCCTTGTACTGCTGTGTGTGCTTCACGTTCCTGTCTCTTCTAGGCTGTCCTCAGGGTCCACCCCACCACTCTGGGGCCTTCTCATCCAGATGGGGTTACCCCACCTCCAAGGGACGTCACCCAGGCCTGTGCTCATATACATGGTGTCCCTCCTCCCAGGCCACAGGGAGCAGGGCATGGGGCTGGGGGCACAGTGCAGGAGCAAGCCCTTCCCACGGCCATGCCAGGTGGCGGCTAGGCAGCCTCTCTCCACATGCCTCCTGTCACAGGGGACTCACCCCTTGTCTGAGGTCTTCCGATCCAATTTGTGACTGTTCATCCCCAGATCCTCTTAAAATCTGTGCCTGACATTTCTGCTGTTTGACTCCTGACCACACAGGGCCAGGGTGGAGGTGGCACGCCAAGGAAGTTCACAGTTTCCAACGACAGCCCCTCAAGTACCTGAGGACAGTACTCATGTCTCCCCGAGGCCTCCCTCCTCCAGCTGAAATACCCCCAGCTCCCTCCGCCAGTGCTCACACGAGGGGTTTCTAATTCCTTGCTCCTCCGGGATCCCCCCCTCTCTGAGTCTATGCCCAGCTGTCTCACCTGGAAACTATGGGCGGGGCTCTTTTAGATGGAAATAACAGAGAACCCGCCCGAGCTGGATGATTTAAAATAAAAATAATCATTGGCTGATGAAAGTGAACAGGTAGAGTTCAGAAAGAGCTTCAGGTGCGGCTGAATCCAGGGGTGTCACCATGTCATCTGGTCTCCGTCTGCAACCTTTGGCTCTGAGTGTCCCGAGTTGCCAGTTTCTCTATACAGAGGGACCCTGTGAGCTCTGAGCCTCCATTATTCTCACCAGTTTAAATCCCAGAGAAAGATAAAGTCCTGTACAAAGTCCCAGGACCGAACACGATCCCCTTGCCTGGAATCACTTGAGGCCGACCTTGAGCTACAGCTAGCAGAGGTGTGGCTGGCTGATGGGTCAGGTCTAGGTCACATGCTCCCCAAGGAGAGGAGCAGCCTCAGCCCCCTGGAATGACTTTGGCTGAGCAGGATAGCTCTGACATGAAGGAAGGCTCCCCCCTCCCCCACCAAAGGACAGGATGCTGCGTGAACAAAGCTCTCAATCCCTCCACCCCCGCAAGTGATGCTCTGGGCTGAATGAACACTCCTGGCTGAACAGAGCATCTTGGGAATATCACCTGCACCCAGATATCATCCAGCCGCCACAGGACACCTACCCAGATGGAGCTTCACTGATGACAAGACCCACGATGGATGCACCTTTTCCAGCTCACTCCAGCCCACCCACTGATGATGCCACGTTCACTCAAAGCCACATTGATGGAGCCTTTGAGCCAGGAGGAGCTCCACAAGCTTCCTTCGTATGACGTCACTTCTCCCTCTGACAGATGCAGAAACAGAATCAGGAGACCCGGCCAAGGTCACCCAGCACAGCCAAGCTACAGTTCCAGGAAGACACTTTGGCTCTTTCACTGATGCTCTTCACCAACCAGCTCTAAAATCTACACCAAAAAACTGGACTCCTTCCCAGATGCCTGGCTTCTTTCCAAAACAAAACTGCTTGCAACAAAGGCTTCCGGGGTCCCTCCTCAGAGGACTGGTTAAACAATGTTGCACTGATCAGAGAACGTTTTGTAGCCATTGTAAAGGGCTCCGAGGAAGAGCACAGGAAGACAGGAAGGATCGGGAGCGAGGGTGAACAGGGGAGGGAAACTGGTCCAGACCCTAGGTCCATGATCCTGTTTTGCAACAGAAAATGCATGTAGAAAAATATATCAAGACTATAGATAAAAATGGGACCCACATTCCGTCAGCTTCCTGAGGACAGGGTCTTCTGGGCTCCTATCTATACCCTGGGGGCCTAGAGGGGTCCCCCTCCCAGCAGCCACTGATGCACATTGAATGGATCCTGGAGCAAGGGAACAAGCCCGCAAATACCTGAGTGGCAAAACCGTAGTTGGGCCGATCTTGGTGTTGTTCTCTTCTTTGTGTGCAGTCTTCACCCTGAGCATTCTACAGGGACATGCACTAGACAGTGCGGAGACAGAGCCCGAGCCGAGCCTCGCCACCAGGCATGACCTGGGAGCCCTTCCCAGGACAGTCTGACAGAGCCCACGTCCAGCCAGCCCAGCTTAGCCCACGCCTGGCCCTGCCCTCACCCCCTGCCTGCTGACAGCAGGGACCCCCAGCCCCGCCCAGCACCTCCTCGCCTCCCTGCTTCTGGGTTCCGCTGACCCTGTGCTCTACTCCACATCACTGAAAGTCCACAAATACGATGACAACCACAGTAGGTGACACTTGTGGAGTGGACCTGCTGCCTCGATCCTCCTGCTGAACCCCAGTGCTGAAGGTAAACAAGTCACCTGCTCCAGGGTACCGGGTGCAGCGGAACCATCACCGCCCGCAAACTGCTCCCCCAGAGCCTGCGCAGCCCCAGGCTGAGGGTCCAAGTTTGTCCACATGGGGCCAAAGGCCCATGGCATGCCAGCCTCCTGTGCGCGGAGGGGGGCACTGGCCAAAACCCTCAGGATGGAAAGCACAACGCATCACAGCACCACAGAGTAAAATACTTCTAGGAAGCAGCAGTAAGGACAACTGACACACGGCACAGGACAGTTAGAAGTCCCCCTCAGGGTCCCCATTTCACTCACAAACCCTGAGGCACAGGGAAGGATGCACCTGCCCAAGGCCACACAGCAAGGGAGAGGCAGAGCCAACCTGGGTCGGCATTGGACATAAAAAAGGCGTGGCCTCCACAAGGGGGTGGGGCTAAATCCATGGGCTGGGAGGGCAGGAGTTCCACCCAGAGGAGCCCCCCTGATCCAAGGCAGCCAGGCTGGGGTCCGGAGCCCAGGTGCAAGTGCACAGGGTGGGTGCTGCGCTGTGGGCAGGAAGTGCTGCTGGGGACGGGGCAGAAGGCTGGAGGGCAGAAGGGGGTCTGGGGTCTAGGACCGAGTGAGCTGACAGGGATGTGCTGTCGGGAGATTCACTCCAGCGATGGGGGGATGGGGTGGAGGAGCTGCAAGTCGAGGAAGGTCAAGGGTTCAGAGCTGCAGGAAAGAGGAAGAAGGGGGAGGGCCGGCCCAGGCGCCTGCTGGGGTTTGCCCGCTCTTGCCTTTGAAGCGACCGCCCACTGTCCCCTGGTTTGGGTGAGGCTGCTCCTCCCAGGAAGTGGGCTTGTGATGCAAGTGGCCACTTGCTGTCCCAGGGAGTGGGTTGGGATGCCACGACCTCAGCCAGGCCAAGGACAGGCCCTCTGGAACCCTGAACTCAGGCAAGGGCTCGCTAATGCTCCACCACAATGGCTCTGCCCGAGGGGCGGAGGCTGGAGCAGCTGGTGGCCATCTGTGTCACCATTCGAGGAGAACCCACCCCAGTGGCCCCCAGGAAGGGGGACAAAGAAAGAGGACTGCAGGGATGGAGGAGGCAGGCTCACCGAGGCGGCTTGTGCCCGGCAGCTCCCAGCACTAAAGCTACAGCTGGGCGTCCTGCCGCGCTCCTCTGCCAGGCTCCTACTGCCCTGGCAAGGCTTCCAGTGGCTCCCGGGCACTGGGCTGGGGCACAGAGCTATGGCAGAGGAGGTGAGAGCACAGAAGGAGGGGCCAGGCCAGCCCTGGACCAGGGTCAAGGCGGCAGGGCAAAAGGCCCCCAGTCCTGCTACAGGAAGAAACGGGAGGGTGAGGGCAGGGCGCTGGCTTCCAAGGCCAGAAAAGAGCCTGGGGAGGATACACGTCTGGTGAAGGAGGGAGCCCGGGAGCCCGAGGGCCCCTGCCCAGTTCAAGCAGGGAGAAGCCAGGTGCTGCTTCTGAGCCTCCAGCCGCTGCACACCTGGGGAGAGGTGTTGGGAAACAGGAGCCTGTGCCAGGAGGGACGCTTCTTCTCAGGCCTGCCAGACACCTGGCAGGGATGTGGGGATCCCCATGCATCACAAGGAAGCAAATGTGTCCTTCGTAAATCACAGTCTCTCAAGAGGTGAGAACCTCAGCCTCTTCCCTAGAGGCTAAGAGCATGGGTTCCAGAGCCAGCCCAGCTGGATTCAAGTCCACACCCTGCCACTTTCTAGCTGTGTGATCTCAGTTCCTGCATCTGGAGAAGGAGAACTATGGTAGTACCGGCCACACAGAGCCAATCTGAGGCATAACCAAGATAAGGTAGTTAAGTGCAGTGGCTGGCATGTAGCAAGGGCCAGGGAGGTTACTAGCTGGAGTTCTAAGTCCACAGTCAGTGGGTCATGAGGACGTGGCAGGGGAAGGAACGTACTTTTTCAAGAGAAACAAAAGTAGACAGGACAACCAGGACTTGCCTATGTTGTGTCCAACAGATGGCTGGGGAGTGAGCAGACTCCAGCTGAAGCAGATGAGCCTTCAGATCCTGCAGCCCATTCACAAGGATCAACAAGCAGCAGGAAAAGCATTTTTAGCTCCCAGACAGACACTCCCCACTCCCATCCCTGCAGAGTGTGAGCAGAGGGCTCAGTAGAAAGCCACAGGCGGCTGGAGGAAGGAAGTGTCCTTGACCACCAGAGTAAGCCAGGTGCCCAGCGGCCAGGAGCGGCTGCGGGGGACCCACGGGCAGGATGAGGTGCTTTCTTCCTCTATCACCT
Organism: Urocitellus parryii; assembly: GCF_045843805.1. Classification (NCBI taxonomy): domain Eukaryota; kingdom Metazoa; phylum Chordata; class Mammalia; order Rodentia; family Sciuridae; genus Urocitellus; species Urocitellus parryii. The sequence continues at coordinate 55,317,653 of NC_135545.1, forward strand.
TCTCCCTCTCAGTGGAGAAAACAGTATCCCCAGAGGCAGGACTCCGATGGCAGAGGGGATGGTGGGTGTGCAGCTGGAGGAAAGCCACTGGATTTAGGACGAGGCCAGCAAAACGTAGCCTCAGAGTGGGCAAGGCCAGAACAGTTGCTGACAGTGCACAAGGCAGAGGAGAAGGAGTTTACCCTTAGTCCACTTTCGAAAGCATTCACCAAGGAGACAGGAGAGAGTCAAAGGCCTGCCTTGGTCCTGCTCCGCCCTCTCTCCAAGTGAGTTGTAGTACTTTGTGCTTCGGATATTTTAAGCAAATTATTTACAAAAGCAATGAATGAATGTCTAGAGACAACGCTCAAGGAGAAATTTTAGAAAACAGTACATTTAGTTACACCCACACCCACACACACACACACACACACACACACACACACTCTTAGTAAAGCCCTGTCCATAGTAGACACTCCATAAATACCCTTTGAATTGGAGTAAATGCAAAATATTTCAATTAGGAAAGCAGCTAAGGAAAGAAGAAGCCACATGATCCCTGGCACCATTTGCTACTTTCCTCTATTTCCCAAATGACCCTACAGTTTTGCAGAGGCACCATCCTGAGCATCTCACACACACTGACTCCATCTGGATGACAGTCCCATGACAGATAAGGAAACCCAGGTCCCCAGAGGTCATGTACCCTGCCTAACCTACACGGCTAGGAAGTAGCGGCTCTGGGATTCAAACCCACACCCGAGGTCCAGAGCTCATGCCCCAACCTCCAGGCCCTAACCGACCTCCAGGCTGTGCTGCCTTTGTCTGAAGCCTGTTTCCAACCTTAAGACCAATGACTGGGAGGGAATCACATCCCCCAGCTCCTTCAGGATCCTATTACCAGTGAGGCTGAGCCTCTCGCCTCTACTGAGGGGCTTATGGCGAGCCACACCACCTATTCTTTGCTTTCCCGGTTCAGACAGGGAGCACATAGCACCCACAAATCTTAAGTATACGATTTAATGATCGTTCACTTAAGTATACACCTGTGTAACCCCCTCCAGATCAAAATATAAGACATTTCCAGCTCCCAGCACCTCCTCCATGCCACTCCCTGCCCCATTCAGTAGCTCTGCACCCTAAAGGTAATGGCTATTTGGATTCTTCCCACTGTGGGTTAGATTTACCTCTTCTAGAATTTTACATAAATGGAAGCAAATAACATACATTCTTTCCTATGTGGCTTTATATTCTTCAAGTTAAGAAGCTCATACATAACCAGGACACACGGTTGTAGGAGAAAGGACAATGTAGCTTTTCTCTCTCCCGCATGAAACCCCAGGAAGGCTTCGAGTTTGGATCACTAACCCTACAAAGAGGATGGTGGGTTGGGTTGGACACTGGAGTTTGGAACTGTGTGAGCTGACCCTGGAAAACCAGTGAAGCACAGGGGGCAAAGGAGCTGCTCCAGAGGAGAGGAGCTGCCCGGAGAGGGTGCTGCCGAGTCAGGATATCCAGCAGGTCACTCATACCGCTGCGGGGTCCAGAGAGGGAGAGGCTTTATGAGGCTTTAGAAAGCTCAGATCCGGTGCCTCCAACAGATCCCCAGAGGCGCCCAGGACCCCCACCTGCTCCTCCCAGTTGGGCCTTTGCGGATCCTCCCCCAGGAACTGACAATCTCGCCAAAGATCACGAATCGCTTCCCTACCTGTGCACTGTTGGATGAAGTGCTGGTACTCGGCTCCCTGCTCCCCGGGGACGATGGTTGAGCCTTCATATTTAAAAGTCACCCTTTGGGTTGGGAGAAGAAAAAAAACACACACATCAGCGCTGGCGGTTGCAGGGTGCAGCGCTTCCAGCAGGCCAATCTAAGAGATGCTCTGGCCAAGGGGCCAGCGCTGGCTTTCCACGCTGTCCTGGAATAAGGATGCAGAAGACAGCAAGGGATGACCCTTAATCCGTCCCGTTTGGAAAACGGTTCGACGCACCAGGCCCCTCGAGAGCTCGGGGAGCGGGGCTTGGAGATCAATGAAAAGTTCCTCACCAGATGACTGCCGAGTTGTCGTCGCGCACCAGATTATACGCCGCCCGACAAGCCTCCTTGTCGATCTTGGTGGCCATCGCAGCGGGGCTGCAACCAGAACACTGCCCGGAGCGACCGAGCGCGCCCCGGGCCCGCGGCAGGGATCGGAGCGCGGCGGGAACGCGCCGAGGGCGGGCTGGCGGGATGCAGCGGCGACGGCGACAGCAGCGCAGCGCCAGCGAGCTCCGAGCACTGAGGCGGCTCCGACTGCCTACCGAGAGCGCGCTGGGAGCGCAGGCCGCGGTCGCCCCGCCCCTCCCTTGCTATTGGCCCCTCGGGCGGCGGCTCGCCCCGTCCCTTGTCTCCATTGGTCTTCCAGCTCAGGGGCGGGGCGCCTTCAGTCTTCGGCGGCCAATCCCAGCCACGGTGGGTGGCGCAACCCCGCGGCGGGGTGGAGCAGGGGCCTCTCGACGGCCGGTCCTCCCCCACCCGCTCTCCTCTCCCCTCCCGCGGCTCTTCCCCTCCCCTTCGCCACTCTCCTCCTTTCCTCCCAACCACTCCTCGAAGCTCCCTCTCCCTAGACTCCGTTTCCTCCCCATTTCCGACTCCCAACCTCTCGGCCTCCCTCACCCTTCTCTTCCCCCTCCTCCTGCCTTCTCTCTCCTCCTACTCCCTCCCCGGCTCTCCTCCACCCGTTTGCTCCCCCTCCCCTTCTTCCTCCCTTCCCTTCTCCTCCGCAGCCCCTCCTCGCTTATTCTCCGCCTTCCTCTCCTAGCTCATCCCACCCTATGCCCTCACCTCCCTCCTCCCCAGCCCTCTCCTCCCTAGCTCTCTCCTCCCTCCCCCTCCTCTTCTTCCTCCTTCTCTCCCCTCCTTTCATCTCCCCTCTCCTCACCCCTCTACTACCTCCTCCCCCTCACTCCTCCCTCCCTCTCCCCACCCCCTGCCCCCAAGGCTGCAGGGCCTTAGAGCACCCCCCAACACCTCCAAGTGGATGACATAATGCTGCAAACCCGAGGAGACAGGCTGGCCGCTGCCCCCACCCCAGTGTTTGGTGCTGTGGATTCTGGGTGGGGAGGAATTGGAAAGAATTGAGCATTTTAAATAGGAGGGGGGAGAAAGTGGACTGCTTCCAAAATGCTGGTGGGATCACTGTTGACTTTGTCTTCTGGTCATTTGCATTCATGACTTACCTCCCCCTGGGAGCAAGAGCTGACTCATCCTCTCTTGCTGTTCCTTCTCGGACTCTTCATGCCCTCCTTCATCCAGCCCTTCCATGAAGTCCACCCACAGCCTGCAGGCAGGTAAAAGGCTGGACCTGGAGCCCAAGGCTCTTGACTGCTCTGGTGCTGCCACTTTCCCGCTCTGGCCACTGGACCAGCCTGAGACCTCTGGGCACCTTCATGGAACAGGGAAAGGAGCAGACCACTGTCACTGGTGAGTCTCAGGGTTAGGTGGAGCGACACAGGGAGAATATATATCATCATTCATTTAAAAATCATTGTTACCAAGTAATTAAAATAAATCCCAAACAGAAACCCAGAAGGTTAGGGACAACATGCAAATTAATATTGGAATTGTTAGGACTGGAGGTGTAGCCCAGGAGTGGATCACCTGCCCACCCAACACCAGGAGAAGAGAGGGAGGGAGGGAGACAAAGCAGCAAAATGCTCACCACTCTTGGTCTTTTATCATCTAGAGAGATCGACCTAAAAAAGGAAAATGAGCACCAGATGTGACCAGGCAGATCCCACAACTCTTAAACACATGAAAAGATACTCAGCTTCATCCCTGATAAGAGAAATAAAAAGTCAGCAAGAATGAGATACCTGGAAGATAATTCTAGGGCTGGGGGTGCAGCTCAGTGGAGAGCACTTGCCTTCTGGGGATTTGGCTCAGTTGGTAGAGTGCTTGCCTCACATGCACAAGGCCCTGGATTCAACCCCCAGCACCAAAAAAAAAAAAAAAAAAAAAAGTTCCAAGCCCTTGCCTTCCATGTGTGAGGCCCTGAACTCCAGCCCCAGTTATAAAAATAATAATCAATCATATGAAGGTTGGCAAAAACCAGACTCTGGCTAGTCTCATTAGCAGGAGAGGCTGCGAAGACCCAGCCCTGGTGGACCCTGCTGGTAGGAGGTGAGTTGACACAACTCCACCCCCTCAAACCTCCTCCCATGGAGGCCATTTGGCAATATCTGGTACATCTTTAAATCTCTATGGCCTTGGGGGGTCAGGCTACCCAGCCCTGGCTGGACACTGGGATCCCCAGGATGCTTTGGTCTCACGCTCAGAGCTTCTGACCATGGGTCTGAGCCACACCCTGGGTGGTAGAACTTCTGAAAACCCCAAGGGTGATTCTCACGCACACTTGAAGCTGAGAATCCTGCTATAGATACCTTTGGATGCATGTAAAATATATTCAAGGGCTGGAGTTGTGGCTCAGGGGTAGCGTGCTCACCTAGCACATCCGAAGCCCTGGATTTGATCCTCAGCACCGCATAAAAACAAATAAAATAAAAGTATTTGTGTCTAACTACAACGAAAAAATAAATATTTTAAAAAATATATACTCAAGGTTTTGTTTGTATTGGTTCATTTCTAACAGCACAAGGACAGGAATAGCCCAACTGCCCATCAGTGGTGGACGGGTGAGTGGATGGTGAGGCTGGTGCAACACGAGGAGTATGCAGCTGTGAAAGAAAAACAAGGACCCTCTCCATATGCCAATATGGAATGTTCCACAAGATCTGGCACATAAACCATGCCAGGTACAGAACAGCGTGTTCAGAACACTGCTGCTTTGGGGTAAAATGGAGCACGGGTAAATAGACATTCATACCTGTTGATATGTGCATTAAACCTTCTCAAAAAGCACTCAAGAGAACAATCACAATGGCACTTGCTGAGGAGGCAAAGCAAAAAGCCCAAGGAGGGGGCGGAAATGTTACTATTTATCTTTTTATTTTATTTGGAACCTTGTGAATGCATTATCTATTAAGAATATTAAGTTGCCACCAAAAAGAAGGGGCTGGCATCATGAATTTGACACCCCCTGTATCTGGGCAGGTCAGCTTCCCTGGAAGAGCACTGGGACCAGTGGACAACTGGGCAGCCTGCTCCTGCCCCACCGTCCCTTGTTCTTTCTATTCGTTGTTGTTGTGGGCGCCCTCTACTGGACTCAAGATGTAAAAGCATCAATTTTTTGTTTGGGAGGAATGGTCCTGGGGATGGAACCCAGGGGTGCTTTCCCACTGAGCTATATCCTCAGCCCTTTTTATTTTATTTTACTTTTTAAATTTTGAGACAGGGTCTTGCTTAGGGCCTCACTAAGTTGTCAATGCTGGCCTCAAACTCGTGATCCTCCTGCCTCAGCCTCTCAAGTCTCGCAGAAGCATTGACTTTAAAGGGAACCCTGCTTTGGAGCACCTTGCTGTCAATTTGCCCAGCTAAGGCAGAAGAGAAAGAGAAGAGAGAGAGAGAAGGAAGGAGGGAGGGGACAAGAGAGGGAGGGAGGAAGGAAGGAAGTCAGGAAAGAACCGCACACTAGCAATAAATACTGTGGCCGCGCATGGTGGCGCTTGCCTGTAACCCCAGCTACTCGGGAGGCTGAGGCAGGAGGAGGATCGCAAGTTCAAGTCCAGCCTCAACTTAGCAAGACCCTTTCAAAATTTAGAAAAGTTTTAAAGGTCTGGGGCAGAGCACTTCCTTACCATGCATGAGGCCCCATATTCAACCCCTAGTAACTCAAAAAGAGAGAGAATTAATAGGCAACACACTCACCTGTGGACTCAGTCCTTCATTTCTGTGTTCCTGGCACTGGGCCTGTGATGGTCCAGGACACCTCACAGGCTCACCCGCCTGTAGGGACAGGCATGTAAGTAAAGGAACCCGCCACACAGGCTCTAAGAAAGATTTTCCTGGAAAAAGTGGTCCTCTCTGTTCTGCCTTCCTCGTGAGTCAGTTCCTCTTCAGAGCAGCGTCCACACCCAAAGGGGGACCCTGATTCAGTTCCATCTTGGCTGCTGTGCACAATAGCACCAAGCCTTCCAGTGGATTACGAAAAGCAAAAGAGGTGGTCCTCTTAAAATGTGACCTACAAGAGCTGAGTGCATGCAAAGCTGAACCAGACCATTATTCCCCACCTCCACACGGCTTATGGTCTAACGTGTGCTCCAGTGTGGACAGAAAAGTCGATTCTCACCTGCTGAGCCGTAAGAGAAACAAAGGCCCAAGGGATAAAAAGTCCAAGGTGGAATTCAGGCACAGTTTAATCAAGGCTGTGGCTTGACAGTTCTGCATGCCTCTGTTTGCCCTCCTTAGTGGATCAGTTTCATCTTCAGTCATATTCTGCCCCTCTGCCTGGCACACCTTACCCCCACATCGGTGTGGCTGACTTCTCCCTCTCAAATGTTAGCTCCTCAGGGTGGCCTTCCTCGGCACTCCGCTGTGGAAGAAGACCCCCTGTACTTCTCCACCAGCCCCTCTCTGCCACATAGTGTCTTGTCTTCCCGCACCCACTGACCACTACCTGAAATCACCTCTTAGTACGCGTCTGCTCTGAAGAACATCAGGTCCACGGGGACAGGGACAGTGTCCCTCTTGATCTCCACGGCTCCATGAGCCACACAGGCCCCACACAGACCCAGTTCTCTGTTGTGGAACAGCTGGATGCAGCACAGGAGGAAGAGTCAAGGAGGTGAACTGGGAAAAGCAGAGAGCAACCAGTGGAGCCCAAGGTAGATCCCCACATTTATGATCAGCTGGTCTTCAGCAGAGAGGTGCCGAGACAGTGCAGTGGACGAGAATCGTCACAAATGTTGACAAGAAAAACGAATGTCACAAGGGAAGGGGGAGGGCGGACTCCCTCCCTCTCACCACAGACCAGTGAATCCAGACCCGTCACGGGCCACGGCTCGGATGTGGGGGTGACTCTTCTGTGGACACACTGGCGTGAATCTTCCCCACTGTGGACTGAGAAAGGATTCAGATTCTACCCCAAAACTGAAGTGGCGAAAGAAACAGAGGCACTGAGCTCCATCAGCGTTAAAAAGGTGTGTGATCCGAAGGGCTCCGCAAGAAAGTCAAAAGGCCACTCAGACCGGGAACCGAGTGGGCAGGTCCTGTGTCTGACCAGCGCCGCTGTCCAGATCCACGCAGAGCCCAACCAGGAAGGCGCAAGCAACCTGTTTACAAACGGGAAGGTGCCTGGGTCCGATCCCCGGGAGAGAGAAAAAAGAGAGGAAACAGACTGATGGTTTCCCAGCATAGTAAACATCAGAGCTGCCCCGTGCCTCATGAGTTCATTCCCAGGCTTGTACCCGGGAAAAGCAGACACACATCCACTAAGGTCTCACATGAAAATGTTCACAGTGACACTGCTCACAAGAGTCCCCAGGGGAAGCTCCGATGCCATCGGCTAAGAGCAGGTAGACCAAACGGGACACACCCACCCAGGGGAGTATTATTGGGCCACAAAGGAAAGAGGTGCAGAGCCGGGCTACGGCCCCAGGAACTTGAAAACCTAAAGCCAGACACAAAACCCACGGTGTGCGCCTGTTGATCTGAAACGTCCAAAACCAGCAGGTCTGTGGGGACAGAAGGCCACGCCACTGCCTGGGAGAAGGTTCAGAGTGACTTCTGATGAGTGTGGAGCTTCCCTGGGTCCACGCGGACCTCCTGCGGTTAGAGGAGGTGCTGGTTGCACGACCTGGCGAACATGCTCCGTCGCACTCTGGAAAACGAATGTTCAACCTAAAAAGAAAAAAAAAATCAAGGCACACTCCCGGGTGGGGGCCGGAACTCCTGGTGAGTGGGAGGGAGGCAAGGCGGAGAGTGAACAGGTGGCATTTGAGCCACTCCGGGGACCTGGAAGTGGCCCTGTCCAGCAGCCCTGCAGGTTGAGACCCAGGACAGAGACTGTGCCCAGGATGAAGGCCAGGGTCTGCAGTGGGACCAGGCCGTGGGCACAGTTGAGAGGCTGCTGGGTGAAGGAGGGGGCGGGAGGAGGGAACCCAGGAGGGGCCCTGCTTTGTCCGAACATGGTTTGCCCCCCTCAGGGCTGGTGCTGAAATGTGGCCCCCAGCATAATGGTGCCGGGTGGCCAGGTCTCTAAGAGGTGATTAGGTCACTAAGAGGATTAAGGCCTTGCTGGCAGGAGGAGGCTCCTTCCCCTGGGACAGGATTAGTTCTCACCAGGGCGGCCACAATAAGGTAAGGCCGCCCCTAGTGTCCCGCCTCTTCCGGGCCAGCCCACTGCCCTCTGCTCGCCACCTGAAGCTCCAGGCCCTGGGCCCTGGCCCTGGCGGAAGCTGAGCATGTGCCAGTGCCCTGCTCTGGACTTCCTGGGCCCCAGCTCCGTTATGTGAGCCTCTTTCCTTTGTAAACCGCCCAGTCTCAGGTATTTGTTGTTATAGCAACAGAAAGTGGACAAGCCAGAAAGCCATCAGCATTGGTCAAATGTGACCCAGGCCTGCACTGGTAGGACAGAGGAGGAGAGGCTGGGGAGTGGCCTGGGGGGTGAAAGATAGTGCCTACAAGTGTGTGTGAGTGAGTGTGTGTGTGTGTGAGTGTATGCGTGTGTGAGAGTGTGTGAGAGAGACAGAGACACAGAGATGGTGGGGAGGAACCCAGGCCCTGTGGATGCGAGGCACACTGTACCCCAGAGCTACACCCCAGCCCCCAGGATTTTTAGACCTGCTATGGAGCCGGGAAGTGAAGAGTGAGCAGGGACCAGGACGGCAGCTTGCAGGAGCCCCTCACTGCCCTCCTCCTCGGAGCCCCCATGGCCCGTGTGGACAAGGCACACCACCCGGCAACCGTGTCATCGAGCAAGGCCTCGTCACTCTGTACAGCACTGCCACCAACGCTCGCATGGGCTGGGCAGCCTGCACCTGACCACACAGACCAGGGAGCTGAGGCAGGGGGCTGGACGCCTTGGAGATGCCATTGAGCCCAGCTGGCCCACCTCAGGGGTTTGGCCTGGCTCCTGGGTTTTCCTTGAGGCTACAAATTAAAAACAAAACAAAACAAAATCCCAGCTCAGCTATAAATAGAGATCGAATAAACATAACCTGAAACTCGCTTTCTCAGCAAGGTGGCTGTCACCCGGAGCAGGTGTCCCTCTGGAGTGGGTATTTATAGAAACTCTGATGTGGAATCAGAGCCCACCTCCGAGGAGACTCCTTGAAAGACAAAGCTGTGGGCACTGGACCCGGGGCTGGGAAGGGCTCCTGGACGGCGCTCCCTGGCACCTGACCTGGGACCCAGCTGCCAGGAGGGGCCGCACGGGCAGCGTGGTCCAGGACCGGCAGGCTCTCGCCCAGCCCTGGCTCTGCTGTGCCTTCCTGAGCTTGTCCTCTGCTCTGAACGGCATGCCCACGGAGAGCGCGTTCAGGATCGCCTGTGGAGACCGCGTGGCAGTTACACAGGCAACTGGTATTTTAAAAGCCCAGACCCCCAACTCCGCACGTCTGCGCACAACCTGAAATTGCGCTGCTAGACGTGGCCCCCAGCGTGAGCTGCACACGGCAAAGCGAGCTACTGCTAGGCATTCGGGTGCACAGATGCAGAACACTGGCCGCCCGGGTGGGAGGGTGAGGAGCAGAGCAGCTTGATGAAAGCTGCCCCACGTGGACCACAGCACGGAGACGAGCCACCAGTGCCCGGCTGGGAGGAAAGAGGAGGGGACACCACAGTCCAGGGCTGGGTCACCTGAGGAAGCTTGGGCACAGAGGTGTGGCGGATGGAGGTCGACTCCAGAAAAGGGTAGAGACCCTGGCCTTTCCGTCCTCCTTCCCACCAGTCTCCACCAGGGTCTCCCCTTGAAGGGAGCCCCGGAATGCAGCCTGCAGGGGCCAGGCCTTTCCCCACAGCCCCCTCCCCACCCCAGCCCCCCACAATTCCGAGTAGGCACAGCAAGGGGAGGGACAGCTCTAGCAGGTTCCAGGGGACGGTCACCCAGAACAAGGGAATAAAAAGTAGGTTCTTACCTGGAGAATGGGGAGCTCCACCGTCCCGAGGAAACCAGGAGGGGACAGGAAGCCATGGGCCAGCCGTGCTCAGGACAGAGGCTTCAGGGGGACCCGAGTCATGGGAACTTCTGCTCCACTCCAGAGGGAGCCGTCTTGCAGCAGCAGATGGTGATCCTACGGGGGCCTCCACAGATGGTGGCAGCTACTAGCCATGTGCTGGGCTCAGTACAAAGTTCTCCCAAGTGACCAGAGCGTGGGCTCCACTGGGAGGCAGTAAGCTCTCCGCCTCAGCCAGGGGCTCGGCGGAGTCCATTCTTGACCTAGAGTCTGCTGCCATTCTGAACCAGCTTCTGCTTTGGTCGTGACAAAGAAGGTCCAGGAACACAAAGGGTTATGTGTCACCCGTTGTACTTTTACCCTTAACAGGCTCCGAATTCCTCACAGGCAGAAACATGTTGGTGTATCTGCCTGGATTTAAGCAAACAATCTATGAAAATCTGGGTTTTTATTTTTTTTATCAAAACCAAATAAAAAGCAACAACAAACAACTCCCCCCCCAAAAAAAAACGAAAAGCAAAAAAATAAAACCTACTGCAGAAGCCCTTTAAGCAGTAATTTTCTCTAGAACATTTTAAATATAATTTCAGACACGTACAATTTTCTCTGAAATGTTTATTATTAGTAGAGAAGGGAAAGAAATCAATACAGACGATATGCAAATAAACAGCCACGCCCATCTGCCGCCTTTGCTCCAGTGAACGACCCCAGGGCTTTAAGCGGCTTGTGACAGCAGCACACAGTAGATAAAGGAATATCCTCAATTGAAAGTCACGCCCGGGTTCATCCAATGACCATAATAAGGCTTAAGTCTGTGGCTGCATATGGCCACTCTGCTCTACAGGTTACCTGTTCCCTTTCCCTGATGTGCCCGAGGGTCCACTGAAACAGGCTTTCTAACTTTCTTCTCCAAGAGATCACACCCACCACCCTCTGCCTCTCTTTTCCTAGGCTTTACAGTAGCTGGGCAAGTGAGGAAGATGGAATCTTCCCAGGATTCTTGAGCCCCGCCTCGCACCCGAATGCCCCAGTTCCCACCTAGTCCCACATCGGTGTGCCTAGGAAACATCTTTAAGCCCTCTCGTTTCCTCTGAGCCTCATAAAGACAATGTTCTCTCTTTGCAACCTCATGTTACACAATGTATGTGCCGTTAATTAAATCAGTGAATGACAATGATAAGCCCAGTGGCCACAAATAGCACCGGGAGTAAACAACTCTAGGTACACGTGCAGCTGTGTGCAGAAGAGGGCTCGGCTGGCTGGAGTCGCACACAAGACCCGACACATCTGCTAACCTAGCCGACCAATGAAAGGGAGGTCCATTTAAAGGGCACTGAAGAAAGAGGTGCGTCAAGATTAAAACGCGCTTAGACACCAGAAGTCAGGGAGCTCCTTCACGTATCCCCTGATTGCATCCAATCGTCGGTTCACTCTCCATTCAGCGTCCTTCTTTCAGCCATGTCATAATGAGACACAGTGCACCCACGGGTTGATTGGCAGGGCCAGTATCAGTGTGCCCATTTTATGAATGGAGAGTCCAAGGCTCAGCCAGGTGTCCGCTGGGAAGCAAGAGAGTCAGGCCTCAGACCCAGACCCCCAGACGGCAGACCCTACCTGCCCTCTACTGCGCAGCGCTCTGGGGTTGGGACTGGTGGCTCCTGGGGGAGCAGGCTTTCCAGTGCAGGGCGGGGATGCAGAGCAGCAGCTGGCGGGCAGACGGGAGAAGGACAGATAAATGGAGTGGAAGTCTAGGGAGTGGGGGCACTGACAGCACAGAGGAGGCACGTCAGGGGGACTCTGAAGGGAATTTAGATAAGGGCTAACTTAGAGGGATGAGCTGGGAAGTCACCACTGACCACCCAACCCCCAGGGGCTAGCGAGGGTGGGAACCGGTAGGATGGACGCCAGGCCTGAGGAGGCAGGAGGCCGCTGGAGCCTCATCAGGGTCTCCTCCCCAGGCCAGAGGGCACTCAGGCCCCTGAGCCTTCCTCTTGACCTCTGCCTCTGGCCAGGCTTCCGCCTGCTGAGGCAGCTTTATTTAGCAGAGGATCCTGGGAAGGCGGCCTCGAGTCCCACCTTGGCCTCCCCTCCTGGTAACTTCCCATCCAGGGAGCCCCCTCTGGGCCTGCAGCTATAAAGCCCGGCTGGTCTGCTGTTTGGAGCTGAGCTCAGCCTCTCTGCTCTACTGCCTTGTCTTGAGTGAAAGGTTAGCTTTATTCTCTAATGAGAGAATAATTTCTGTGTTACAGGTCGGCCCAGCAGGAGCTGTGGCCAGGGAAGGACGGGCATGACCCGGCCACTGGAGAACCTCAGCCCAAGGCAGGGAGAGGGGGATACGGTGGGCAATGCCACGCCCCCATCTGCTGATGGCGCCCCCATTGGCTGAAACCAACAGCACAGGCCCCACCTCCTGCAGTTTCCTCCACCTGGCACTAGTCCTCGAGATCATGGACCACTCGATGCATTAATCCAGTCACTTCCCCCAATTCCCCTGAGCACTGCCGCACTGGGGACCAACCTTCGACACATGAGCCTTGGGGGACACTCCAGATTCAGGATCTCATAGTGAGAATTATTTTTTACTTTAAAATGTTAAGAACTCATGGAGGTACGGCTCGGTCGCAGGGCGCCTGCTGAGCACGCACAGGCCCTGGGGTCAGTTTCTAACAGGAAGAAAGAAAAGAGAAAGAAATGAATCTCTGAGACTGACCCGGGAGGGTGTGCTTGGGCAGGGAGAGGGCATGGCAGGGCGGTAGTGGTGCCAGCCTGCCAAGATGATCAGAAGGACAGGGAAGGGTCAGGGAGCCCGTTCCCAGGCCGGGGCAGGCCAGCTCTCTCACTGTCCAGAAGGTGACATCTAGGCCAGAAGAGGGACGGCTCTCCAGGGATCCAGGTTCGAGGCCGTGCGTATGTGGTGGGACTGTGGTCTTCAGTCCGCTCCGGCGGTGGCTGGGTGAAGGGCACCAGACTCCGTGATGTGCCCTCTAGGGACCCACCCTCCGCACAGCCCAGAGGATGGCAGTGTGGGCTAGCACCCACAGGCCACGCTTGACCAGACGTGCCCCCTTCCGTTCACATGGGCATCTTCGTTGGCAGAAGCTCTGGAAGGGCGCTGGGGAGGAAGAGCTCCCAGGGCCAGGGCCTCTGGACCTGGGGTGCTCAACCGTGTGAACTCTGGGCCTGCGGGCTTCTCCCCAGATCCACAGAAGTCGGCTCCAGGGCTGGACGTCCAGGCTAATGAACCCTGAGAGTGACTAATTAACCCCCGACTCTCCCAGCCTGGCGTGGGGGGCTCTGAGGTGTAGGCCCCACTGCCCCTCAGACTTGCCTGTGGTAGGAAGTGCTTCCTGCACTTTCCAAATTGACTTCTTGAACTTGAATCCTAGCCTCAGGATCCGCTTTGGGGGTAACACAGACTAAGGAAAGAAGGCTTGGGGGGGCAGGGGTCACTGCAGGCCAAGACCACCACAGTCAGCCCCGGTCCTCCCATTCACTTCCTTGCTCCCATCGAGCCTTGGACATCAGGTTCCAAGACCTAGGGTCTGAGATGGGGACCCCGCACTGTGGTGTATTCAGGGAGGACCCTCAGGGGACCCCTGTAAGGAGAGGAGGGGAGAGCAGGGCCGGGGAAAGCCGCTAGGGTCCAGCTCAGCCTCATCTCAAGGGAGCTGCAGCTTACAGGAAAGGGGCTGGAAAGCTCTAGCCACCCTCGAGGCCGATAGCGTCACGTGGAGGGTGAGGGTTAGGAGCTCGGAACTTCACCTTCACCAAGGATTTCCTTGTGGAATTCAAAATATCGCGACTTCCACCACCCCACACCAGACACCCAGCCAGGGAAAGGGATCTGCTTCCCGGAGTCCTCCGTCTCCCCCACCCCCTCCCCACTGTTCCCTGGGGCACCCCGCGTTCCAGCCACCCCTGCTCTGCCTCCCTCCTCCCGCCCCTGAACAGGCTGTTCTCCCTTCCCAGGTCTCCTCTCCTCCCTCCCCTGCCTGGCAGGCTCCCACTCCTCCTTCCAGATGCCTCTCCCTCTAGTTGTGTGTCATGAGCAAATGTGCTTTATCCCAGGGGGCCAAGGCACTTGAAAAGAAAAAGTGCTTGGAATTTGCCACACCCACGGAGTAAAAGTAAAACCTCTGGGGAGGCAGAAATGTGTGTGAAGCTGATAGCAGCTGTCAGCCTCTGTCAGGTGCCCGCTCCCTCTAAGGGTGGCTCCACTGTGACCTTCCTTTCACAGAGAGGAAAGGGAGGCACAGAGAGGATAGGTAAGTTACACAAAGTTGCACAGCTGATAAGTCACAGAAGCAAGAGTTGCACTCAGACTGTTCTTGCAGCGAGCATTGTCTCAGCGCTCTGTACTGAAGGGTCGATGGAACGAAACGAGCAAAACCCAGTTGATTCAAGATGCAGAGAGGACACTTCTGCGTCAGTCCCTCCGTGGGGGTAGTCACGGGCTAGGACAGGCAGTTCAAAGGGTCTGGCTGTGGGTGGCAGGGACCCTGGTCCAGGACGGACACCTCCCTGGGAAGCAGACTCCCAGGACCCTGTGTTCCTTCCTCCCTTGGGTTCCCACGCTGGAGGCCAGCCTCTGCCCCCTCTTTATCTGACTCTATTGCAATCACGGGCTCAGAGTATGTCTCTCCCACTTCAGACCAGGGGCTGGGCTCCACTCAGACCTTTTGGGCCAAAGCTGTCTGCCCAGCCTAGAAACAACCTGTTTTTCCTGAATAAAAGAGGAGGACAGGACTCGCAAGGCAGCAGGAGCCCCGGTGAGAACCCGGCCAGAGTCCCCTTCGGAGGCAGCCAAGCCAGAAGCCAGTTCCTGCAGGAGCAGCTGCTCAGCCGTGGCAGGTACTGAGCACGCTCTGGCAGGAGTCTAAGCTGCACCCCCAGACAGGCTCTAAGGGTCCTGCCTCTGGGATCATGCAGGTCGCAGCTCGTCAGGGACAGGGGAGGTGAGGCTGAGAAGCGTGACTGAGCTCTGAGAGTACATGTCTGTCGGTGCTGCTGGCCCACGCTGCTGTGATCCAACCTGAGAACGCTAGAGTGACTCTGAGCTCAGGGGGAGTGTGCAGTGGCCAATTAGCAATCTCGGGCAGGGTCCAGGATGAAAGTGGCAGCAGGCATGTTAGGTGTTTTCCGTCTTCAGGAGCTGGGCAGAGTAGCTGTCACCATAGCAGCTGCTCCTTACTGAGCACTTGGAATGCGCCAGGCGTGGTGAATGCCTTTCCCCGCTCCGTCTCACTCAATCCTGGAAAGCACCCTCAGAGGTAAACGCTCTTATCCTTTCTCTAGAAGGTCAGCCCCTCGAGGACCGTGTTTTGAAATCCGTGTCGTTCCGTGTCGTGTCCTCGACTTCTGAGAGGGGACAAGGCCGTGGCCCATGGTCATCAGCATTTGCTGATGAGTTGATTGAACTCCCATCTTGCAGATGAGGAAACTGAGGCCCACAGTGGTGGGTAGCTTGCTCGTGGCCACGTGGCTAGTTAGAGCTGCCCTAGGGCAAGGGCCCAGTGCCACGTTCTGTGCTGAGAAAAACGCTCTACGTTCTCCACCACCCAACATGGCCCTGTGTGGCTGCCGAGGACAACGGCTCCTGTAGCTGAGAAACCGAATCATAACTTTATGTGAGTCTTGACTAAAATTAAAATTGAAGTAGCCTC
Source organism: Urocitellus parryii (assembly GCF_045843805.1). NCBI lineage: Eukaryota > Metazoa > Chordata > Mammalia > Rodentia > Sciuridae > Urocitellus > Urocitellus parryii. The sequence continues at coordinate 55,333,345 of NC_135545.1, forward strand.
TCGTGACTGTGGTGACCACTTCTCACAGCACAGTTCTTTCTGGAGCTGGTGAGCCCTAGACTAATGCAAGATCCTGGAACAAAGAGGACGCATGGCCAGGGTTCCCACAGACTCACTGAATACTTTGGGACATTTATTTATCGATTGTCCTACCGAGGGTCCAACCCAGGAGTGCTCTTCCACTGAGCTACCTCCCCAGCCCCTTGTCGTGTTTTTGGTTTTGTTTTTGCTTTTTGGGGCAGGGTCTTGCTAGGTTGCCCAGGCTGGCCTCCAATGTGTGATCCTCCTGCCTCAGCCTCCAGAGTAGCTGGCATGACAGGCCACCCTGCCCTGCGGGACTGTTACATGACCGTACCGTGCAGGAGCAGCGGGGTGGGTGGGGGACCCCAGGGAATGAATCTGCAGCGGTTGCACTTGCGCTCTCTCCACGGGCTCTGGGGAGCTCCTGTGCTTTTGTCCCGTCCTCTTGTTTGAAGTCTGAAGAGATTTGAAGACTCCAGAGGAGGCAGGCTCCTGCGGGGCTGCCTGCTGAGCCTGGAGCCTGCCCAGCCCACAACCTCCAAACCCTAAGTCTCCCGGTCACCTCGCTCCTCCAGTTGACAGAGGAATGAAGCCCGGGGCCCACACTGTGGCTGCGGCACTGCCAGCAGGTGAAGGACCTGGGCAGTGATGGCCGGAGAGCGATTCCCAGTGAGGCCCCAGAGACAGCACATGCAGGTGCAGGGAGCCCCTGCCCCACGCCTGTCCCCTCCCTGCCCCACGCCTGAGCCCTCCCCGCCCCCAGCCCGTCCTGCAGGAAGCTTCCTTTCTCTCTTGTGGTCTTGAGAAAGGGACTGCAGCTGGTGACCACTGCGGTGTCAATGACTACTGGGAAGCTTCCGTTTGCAAACGATGTCTGTTTTGACAAGAATCAAAAACTTAAGCCAAAGAACATCGTCTGAACGGCAGTGCCCGGGTAGTGCCTCTGGAGCTTCGCGGAGCAGGCCCTGTTGGAAGTCTGATCGTGTTAATTCGTTTAGCTCTTCTTTTTTAAGTATTTATTTTTCAGTTGTGGTTGGACACAATACCTTTATTTGATTGATTTATTTTTATGGGGTGCTGAGGATGGGCCTCGAATGTGCGAGGCGAGCACTCTTCCCCTGAGCCACCTCCCCAGCCCCTGAGGGAGGAGCAGGTGCTGCCCGACTTGGAGGTGGGGAAACCAAGTCACCAAGAAGCCAGGTCACGAGGAAGGCGAAGTTCAAACTGCCAGGGGCCAGGAGGCCAGGGCTCAAGTCACAGGCTAGAAGGAAGGAGAAGGAGGCACGTGCCACCTCAGTGAGGTCTTTTGCTCTCATGAGATGAGGGGGCCACCCAAGGACTGGCCCAGACGCCACCGTGGCTCTGCCCATTTGCTGGTCTGGCCCTCTGGAGGCATCTGCGGTGCGGACCTCCGGTCTAACAGTTAGACTTACAGGAATGCACGGGCCAGGCACTCTAGGTGTGGACGTGAGCTGGGTTGGCCTCAGGCCTGCTTCTTTGTGTCAGCTGCAATTTTTCTAGATTACTCAGCCTTGGGGAGGCCAGCTGGGCCAAGGACAAGCCTTTGGCTGGCAGGAAGTGGTGTTTAGAGTGCAGCTCCACCCCCGGGGCTCAGCCTCCTCTTCCAGGAGCTAAGAGGACACAGAGGCCAGGTGGCGCAGAGCTGCGGCTCCAGGAGGTTAGCACGGGAGCCCTCGCAGCCCGCTCGTCTTGGGGAGCCTTGCTGGGCTGAGAGGGGGCCCAATAGGTACTGGTCTCCAGCCTCCGTTCAGTGACACTCTCTGCACCAGGTGTGGGCACGGTCCTGGGGGTCCTTCCAGTGTGCGTTAACTGTTCCCTGGACCAGGGTACAGGACAGCCTGGGTCCCTCCTACTAGTCTTAGGCAGTTACCACCTCAGTGTCCTCATCTGGACAGTGGGGGTAACGGCAGCCCTGAGCCACAGGGTCACCTGGAGGGTTGCAGCATCTTGCCTGGGGCTTATGCACTAATCACCGTGACTTGGGCTCCCCTTGCCCATCTTCCTTCTCATTCTCCCTTCCTCATATCCAGCTAATAGGCTTCTGTGCCCCAGTCCTCTTCTGTGACTGTGTGTGTATGTGTGTGTGTGTGTGCGCGCACGCGCGCACATATGTGTTGCTGGGGATGGAACCCAGTACCCTGAACATGCCAGGCTAACACTCTACCTCTGAGCTGCACCCCCAGTCCCACCAGATCACAGGTGCAGACCAGGGACCAGTGGGGATGTCCAAGGAAGCAGAGCATCAAATGGAGAGCGAAACACACTGGAAAGGAAGGAAGAGGAGAGGAAGGGCTTTGTCCTGCCTCTTTATTTGTGTGTGGTGCAGGGACTGAACCCAGGGCCTTGCCTCCCGTGTGCTAGGTGACCGGTCTACTACCGAACTACATCATCAGTCCCTTTTTCTGCCCTTTGGGGCACATCTTCATCCTGCACTGCCAACTGTGGAACTAGCCCTGGTTCCATCTGAAGGTTCCTGCATCTCAGGAGTGACAGTAGGGAGCCACTGTCAGTGGGCACCCATGAGGACCCTCTGTTAGGGAAGGAGCGTGGTTTACACCCTTGTAAATATATGCTCCTTCTGACCCAGCTCTTCCACTCCCCATTGGAGAGATGCAAAAGGAAGCATGTGTGAGGACGTTTCCCCCAGGGCTACTTAGAACAGTGGGACTAGCAGGATGCCCAAGGAGGGAAGGTCAAGTGCGTGATCCATATTGAACGATCAGACTCAGCTGCCAGGACTATATCATAGAACATTATTGACATGAGAAAAACTCATATTTTCAAAGAGGGGACAGGCTATCAAAGAGCATGTACCACCTGATATTTTTATGATGCCTAGGGAATATGAATAGGGAAATGTTGGGCCCCTTGATCCTTAAGCACTGGCAGCTGTTCTCAGGTAGTGAGGGGCTCCAAGCCCCCTGCATGGAGCACACATCGCTCTCCAGTGCACGGGGTGCTGTGGTGCAGAGGGCCAAGCCAGGCCTGCAGATGCTGGAGGTCAAAGCCCAGCTCTGCTCCACAGAAACTCTGTGACCCCAGGCATGGCATTGAACTTCTCCAGGCCTCAGCATCCCCATCTGTAAACAGGGAAAGGAAAGATCCCCCATCACAGGGTGGAGGAGACAAGTGGGTTAATAAGTGCAGGGGACTGAGAGCGACGCCGAGTGCACGGTAAGCTTCAGGTGCCTACTGGTATCATTGTCATCGTGAAGAAGTTACCTAAGGGGCCAGGTGCGGTGGCGCAAGCCTGTAATATCAGCCATTTAGAAGGCTGAAGCAGGTGGGTTGCATGTTCAAGGCCAGCTTCAGCAGCTTATTGAGGCCCTAAGTAACTCAGTGAGACCCTGTTTCAAAATTTAATTTTTTTTAAGAGAGAGTGAGAGAGGAGAGAGAATTTTTAATATTCATTTTCTAGTTCTCAGCGGACACAACATCTTTGTTGGTATGTGGTGCTGAGGATTGAACCCGGGCCGCACGCATGCCAGACGAGCGCGCTACCGCTTGAGCCACATCCGCAGCCCAAAATTTAAAAATTTTTAAAAAGGGCTAGGGATGCAGCTCAGTTGCTAAGCCCCACCCCCACCCCCCAGTTCAATCCATGGTACCAAAAAAAATTATGTCAGGGGAAAATATTGAGAGACAGTATTAAACTCTTTTCCTTTGGATAATGTAGACATGGGTAGGGGTTTTTTCTTATAGACCGTTCCATATTTTCTAAGTCACATGAAGCACACATTACTTTTTTAATTGGGGGGAAATGTTACTGAAAGAAAAAAGGGAAGGGCTTTTTACTTATTGTTGGGGAAACGAAGGATGAAGTCAGGTGCACAGAGTCCCATGCTTTTCAGGCCAAGGTCATGTGTGGATTCCTGAGCTTGATCTCCTTGGTCTGTCTCTAACCCCCACCTGGGCTACATGTCTTCTCCTGCCAGGCACAGTGACACAGCCTGTAATCCTAGTGACTCAGTAGGCTGAGGCAGGAGAATCTAAGTTCAAGGCCAGCTTCAGCAACTTAGCCAGACCCTAAACAACTTAGCAAGACACTGTCCCAAATAAAAAAAAAAAAATAAAAGGACTGGGGATGTGGCTCCATGGTAGAGTGTCCCTGGGTTCAATCCCCAGTACCAAACAAAAAACAAAACTCAACACTTGTAAGGTAAGGCCGATGTCAGTGCTGAGTTACAAGCTCTTAAGATACCTTCAGCTAATATATATAGATACACACACACACACACACACACACACACACATGCGCGCGCGCGCATACACATATAGTCTTTAGCTAATCTTGATAGATTCCATAAAAAGAGGTTCACATATTTCTATTAATCAATTTATGCTTACATATATGTGTGAATACATATATGGGGGGGAGGGAGAGAGAGACAGAGAGACTCTTCAGCTGTAAACAGATTAGGTCCCATTCATAGCACTGAGACTAATCTGAGATTAGGTCCCATTCATAGCACTGAGGCTAATTGCTAAGTTACTTATTTGCCTCTCTTCCTGGAATCCTGGGAGTTTCTTCTTCATATCCCTGGCATTTCCATTCCTTTTGTTTTTGAGACAGGGTCTCACAATGCTGTTCAGGTTGGCCTTGAACTCCTGCACTCAAGCAATCTTTCTGCCTCAGCCTCCCCAGTGGCTGAGACCACAACCATGCACCACCACTCGGGATCAATTTTTGTTTCTAAACAAATGGATGATATTTAACAAAAATCCCAATCATCAAAAGTGAAGAAACAAAAAAGTCCCACAAATGCAAGTTTTTACAGAGAGGAGGGTATAACAGACAGTGAGCTGAACTGGGAACCAGAAGACCAGAGCAGACTGGCCCTGCTCTTACTGACCCGTTCACAGATGAGGATGCTGAGGCTCAGGAGGCAAAGCTCACTCAGAAGAGAGCCAGTGAGCTTGCTTTAGGCCACCCCGTCCTTCCCCAACACTGGAGATGATGATGATGTGGCCACCTTGGCATGGAGGAGGCAGCCTCTGCGGAGAGGTGGTCTCTGTGAGCAGAGGCTCAGGTGCCCACTGCATCTGGAATAGCAGCGACAGAGGGAGGCCTTGCAGGGTTCCCTGGCCATGCTGGCTCCCCTCATCTGTTTCTTTCCAGCCACTTCAGTGGCTGCATCTGGCTGTGTTTTATGCAACAATGGAAGAAGCTCTGAATCCTTCCAGAGAAGGCATGTATCAGAGAACAAGCAGGAATACTTGTTTTGTTTTGCTTTTATAATGGCCTTGAGACATATAATTCACATACCATAAAATTCACCCCTCTTATACAATTCGGTGGTTTTTAGGACAGTATGTCAGAATTGTGCAATTATGAATACTACCTAATTTCAGAACATTTTTATCACTCCCCGCAAAGAAATCCCTTATCCTGTTCACCCACAAAGAAGAGTGAAATTATGTCATTTGCAGGAAATGAATGAAACTAGAGAGCATTCTGTTAAGCCATCTTAACATAATAACAAAATAAGCCAAACTCAAGAGGATCAAGGTTCATGTATTTTCCCCTCATCTGTGGAAGCTAGAGAGAAAAAGGAAAAGTGGGGGGATCTCATGGAAATGGAAAGGAGATCAGCAGAGATCCCAGAGGGAGAGAGGAGGGAAGGAAAAGGGAATGATATGGACCAAATTATATTGTTATCATGTGACGTGTGAATATGTGACAACAAACCCCAACATTATGTACAGCTATAATGAACCAATTAAAAATATGGGGTAAGTCCCTTATTCTTTACAGCATTCCCCACTAACCCCAACTCCCCACCCCTGGGAACCATAAATGTGCTTCCTGGCTTTAGGGGTGCCTGTTGTGGACACTTCACACAGGTGGGGTCATATGATATGGGTCCTTTGGTGTCCGCTTCTTTCACTTAGTATATTGTCTTCAAGGCTCATCTAGGATGGAGCCAGAGAGAACAAGGACCATCTGCACGTGGACGATGATGGAATCCATTCATTCAAATTTACTGAGGCCTGTGTGCCTGCCCCGAGGAGGCACCAGGAATAAAAACCTGTCGGGTTTCTAACAGGTATAGCGGGCTGGGGGGTGTGAGCTCAGTGGTAGAGCCATTGAGGCCTTGGGTCCAATACTCAGCGCTGCAAAAATAAATAAATTAATAAATAACAATGGACACTAGTAAGAAAGGCTAAAGTAAAGGAGAAGCTGGACGTAGGGAGAAAGAAAGAGAAGTGACTTTAAACAGAGTGGTCAGCAAAGGACTCCCCACAGGTGGGTGCCTCGGACGTTCCCCCTAGAAGGAGACCCAAGGTGCCCAGTGGTCATCGCGCTGCCCCTCGCCGGCACTCAAGTATGTCCCGCGAGGCCCAAGACCTGCAGGCCTCGTCCCCACCGTGCCCTGGCGTTTTCAGGCGGTGGTCACACCGGAGGCATTCTTCGACGCGGATGGTCCTGGTAGGCCCGGCAGGCGAGGGCGGGCGAAGCAGCTGCGGGGGGCAGCCAAGGAGCCCCAGCTCCCCCGGCCCCGCCCGGCGCAGGCCGCGCCCGCCCGCGAGGCCCCGCCCCCGAGAAGGCCCCGCCCCGCAGTCCCCGCCCCGGCGCACTCCCTCCCGCCGGCCGCGCAGGCTCACTCGGTCCCCGCGCAGGCCCCGCCCCTGCGTCCCCCGCCCGCCGCCATTGGCTGCGCCGCCGCGCTCCCGCTCGCACTTCCTGGCGGAACCATGGCCGCGCCGCGGACCGGCCCCGGGTCTCCCGCGCCCGCGCCCCGCCGCGCCGCGCGCCCGCCGCCGCCCGCGCCCTAGCGCCGCCAGGTGGACCTGCGCCCGCGGGCTGCCGGCCGTGCGCCGTGCGGGGCCGCAGGGCGGGGGTCCCGGCGCCGCTCCGTGCGGGGCGCTGCGGGCGGGGCGCGGCGCGGGCAGGAGCCGCCGCCCCCAGGTGCGACAGGTACGGCCTGGGCGCCGACCGCGCGGCCGCAGGTGAGTGCCAGCGGCCCCCGCGCGTCGCGGCTCCACCTCCTCGCAGCCGGTCGGAACCTGCCCGGGCGGCGGTTGTGCGGCGGGTGCCGCCAGCGGGTGCCCGGTCCGAACGAGCGACAGAGGCGACCCCGAGGCCCCGCCGGCGACACCCGGACGGTGAGTGCTGCCCGGCGCCGTGCCATCCGGCCGCGCTGTCTCGGGCGCTGCGCCTCCCCCGGGACCCGGCCGTCCCGGACATGGGCTCCGATCCCTTGTTGACCGAAAAGACCTTTCACACGGAACGAGGTCTTCGCCGTGTGAGCGGACGGCCTTGACCCTTCACCTGCTTCCCAAAAGCCCCGGAGACCGCCGACGTCCACGCTGGTAGAAATGGGCCCCGAACCGCTTGCACGGAGACAAAAGGGAGCTTCCGGCGCCGGGAACTCTCTCTAGATATCTTGGCCTAGAAAAGAAAGCTGCCAGCTTTTGAGGGCAAAGCTGAGCCTTGCTTGGCTGCCTGCGGTCGGGGCCAGGGGATTGTTGGTGTAGAGAGGATCCTGTGTTTTCTGCTCCCTGACCTTGGGTGAGCCCCTCAGCCACCTGGGCACCGGTGTCTTAGAAGTCGCACAGGGCCAAGGTGGCACGAAGTCAGGGGTATACAGGAGGCACTGTATGAATGCTGGTGGTCTTCTTTCTTCTCTGAGCCTCTCAGCCTCGGAATATCAGGAAGACCGGGGGTGGGTACAGCCTGTCATGATCACAAATTCGCTAGCTGTGCAGAGATATAGTTGCCCCTTCCTTACCTGCCCCCCAGGAGTTGGACAGGATGGAATGTGCCTGAATTTATTTCTCCCATGGGAACAGGCAGCCCCCTCTGTGTCCCCATTTATCTTAGAATAATGCTGACTTCTTGTCACATTGTTCTTTATTAGCAAAGACTGTTAAATAGGTAACAAAATTGTTTCTTTTTACAGACTCAGCAGGAAAAAAATTCCTCCTTAAACCCTCAGCCCCACTATGTGACATGTTCCCACATGGTTTTCTTAGTTCTTCCTCCTTGTGCCCTCCCCCAAGGTCCTCCTGAAACCTGGCTCTGGGCTGTCAGTGAGTTGTGTGGCATTTGGGCACTGGTAAAAACCTTAATACTGTGGTGTACTTGCCCATGCTGAGTTTGACCGTCAGGTTCAGGGAAGTTCACACACTTGCTTTATGTTCAAAATAGGGCAAAGGCCCCAGCCAAGGTTTCCTGCCTTGGACTTTCTTTCCCCCATGTCCAAGCAGAATAACAGTGCTGGCCTCTCAGTGCTGTATGGGGACCAAGCAAGCAAAGAGACACAAAAGCCCAGAGAACAGTGTGTGTCTAGAATGTACTTTATACATGCTCATCATCACTGTGCCACATCCTCCACTTCGTCATAATGTTCAAAAGTGTGATCCTTGCTGGGGATACAGCTCAGTTGGTAGAGTGTTTGCGTCACATGCACAAGGCCCTCAGTTTGATCCCCAGCGCCACCAAAAAAAAAAAAAAAAAAAAAAAAATTGTGATCCTTGAGAGGTTTGGGCCTTGTTCAGTATGCTCCCAAGAAGAGCCTAGATTTGAAGATGGATTGTCAGCTGTTAGCTGTGTGACCACATCTCAGTATTCTTATCTGCAAAATGTGACATTCACCTGATCAAGTATTGAGGGAGTTCAATATAAGGTAGCACATGGAAGTCCTGTGGCTTGTTTCCAGGGCCATAGTCTAGGCTCTGAAATGATAACTATTATCTTTATAATCCTGATCTAAAAGCCCCTAGTTGAGACTGAAGACTCAGGAGGGAGCTGGGAATGTACATAACTCAGTGGTTGAGTGCTTGTGTAAGTATGCATGAGGCCCTGAGTTCAATCCCCAGCACTGCAAAACATAAAGAAGTGGGTATTAGCAGGAAGTGGGCTAATTGACATGTCAGATTTTAGATGCCAAAGGCACCCTGGTTAAATATTCTAAAGGCTGGGCTGGGGCTGTAACTCAGTGGTAAAGTGCTTGCCTAGCACATGTGAGGTCCTGGGTTCAATCCCCAACAACACATAAAAATAAATAAATAGAATAAAGGTATTGTGAAAAAAAAATTCTAAAAAAAAAAAAAAAAAAACCTGTTCTAAACAATGCTGACAACCTGATTCTTTGAACTCACAGGTCAGAGAGTCCTGTGTATTGCTCTGTTCTCTCCCACGTACCTCCTTGGGACAGTTCTGCACTTGTTGTCCTTGGTATCTGCAGCAGATCCTGCGATTAATGAATGACCTGGAGGAGCTCCCGGGGAGGGCTTCAGGACCAGACTTCTAGAGTTCATGTGCATACTCAGAAATCCTGTTCTTGTTGTAGGGCTGCGATCTCTCACAATGGAGGGAAGCCGGCAGACGCGAGTGTCTCGGCCCTACAAGATCAGCGAATCTTCAAAGGTCTGTGCCTGCAGATTGCCTCAGACGTGTGGTGTGCTGACTGACTCTCGCTTGTTGTTGGTTTCAGCCATAAGCAAAGGTAGATAAGGCAAGGGCAGAGAGCACCGGAGCGCCAGACTGCTGAGGGTGCGAGCGCACGGTGTGCACACTATGGCGTTGTCATCCTTCGCCAGGGTGGTGTCCTGGGGCGTCCCTCCTGTGTCACACCCGGCTTGCTTATTCGAGTACTAATGCTAGGATGCAGATAGAATAGGATGGGAACTGTGGGGTCTCTGTCCCAGTGTGGGGCTCAGCACCACCAGAGACAGGCGCATGAAGAACCTGGCTGCTGGCTCTAGGGTGGGGCCTTCCTGCCCTGGACTCTCAGGGACCTCAAGAGTGAGCTAGGGTGTGTTCCGCAGGGCTAGGCTCACAGCCCCCTCAGGCTGGCTCCATCAGAATCAGCCTGAGGGAGAGTGGGGAGAGTCTATAGAAGTGCCCTGCCTGGCCCCACCTGGGACCTGCTCAGTTAAGGTCTGAGGGCAGGACCTGGGGGCTGTGCCCACGGTCCAGTCCGTGAATAGAGCAGTCCCTGCCCCACAGCTGCTGTAGGTAAAGATGGAGGGTGCTCATTTGCAGCACAGTCCCCATTTGCACTTGTCTCCAGCTACAAATACTAATAATGCCCTCTTCTCTTTTGAAATTTCCCTTTTGGAGATTAAATTTTGTGGTTGCTTTAGCTTATGCATTGTGAGGGTGAAAACTGGTTCTTGGGGTGCAGAAAACTTACTTTTTGTATACAGAGCAAACCATGAGACCTCACTTGGGCAGGAGACAGGGTGCGGGTGGTGGTGGAGCTCCTGGGGAGGGCTCTAGGACCAAAGTTCTTAAAAGGCTTCTTAGTGGGAAAAAATGGAGAGATTCTGCATTGCCCAGAGAGGTGGCGAGCAGCTCGAGGTTGAGGCCCTCTGTAGAGGCACCTGGAGGGAAGGCGCTGTGCAGAGGGGTTGTTCCCCTGAGAGACGGTCTCCTGTGGCCACTTGAGTTTGCTGAGAAAGCTCCTGTATGCCTGCTTTCTGTCCATGAGCACAGAGGGCCCGCTGCGCTCAAAGGGGCTTTGTTCCTGACCTTGGCTGCAGACACAGTGTTGCTTTCTAAGTTTGATAGCACTGGAAATGTGTGTCTTTTAAAGTCAGATTCAGAGTCTCTGAATGGAAGCTTTTAGGAACAGGACAGGATCCGTTTTTCTTTAGTTGATTGTGTTTCTAAATTTTCTTATAAAAAATGAAAGTGGCCAAATCATACCTTGCATTTATGAACATTAATTCACATAGCCAGCCCTGAGATGGGCAGATAGCCTGTGTCCAAACCCTTCCTGCCACGGCGCTCAGCTCAGCTGCTTCCCAAGTTCTCAGCTTGTGGTTTCTCCTGCTCTGAACTTGACTGGAGTCCCAGTGGGCCACTCTCCTGTGTCTGGGGGCATCCACTCAGCCTCAAACCTGCGAGCCTGGCAGCCAATAGCTAGTGCAGGTCATTCATGCTTGGCATGGACTCTGCCTATGTGCGACTCCACTGTTCACTTAGCCACCCTGTGAGGGGACAGTGTACAGTGAAGCAGACCTTCACCCCCACACCTGCTGCATCCTCTAGATCATTGGCCCAACCACCTGGTCTCTTCCATCATCTGGCCTCGCGTGCAGTGATGCACCAAGAGGGGTAAAGACCAGTACAGCAAGGAGAGTTGGAACTTCTAAATTACTGAAATGCCAGAATTCTGCTCTTTGAAACTAGGGACGTGTGTGTGTGTGTGTGTGTGTGTGTGTGTGTGTGTGTGTGTAAGTGTGTGTAAAGTCATCTGTGCAGCTGAAATGCCAGGCACAGGCTAACCCGTGCACCTCTCCCCTGCACCACTCCGCTGAGGCAGATGGTCCCCTTGCAGCTGTGCCTGCCCCCCAGGCTGTATCCCTGTCGCACCACAGCTGGCTTGTGTGTGCCCATCTGAGTGCTAGGTCCCACCCCCTCACCACTTGAGAGCTGTGGGCTGGGCGCCCCCTGCGCCCCTTACTTGCTTCTCTTGGATGCCAAGGCTTTGCCTCACTCAGTCACCTGCTATTGTAGTGCTTCCTAATTTCCTTCCTGCCATCTATAAGGGCCCCAGGCCAGTGTCTGTGGGAGCCCAGACATTCCTGCTTAATTAGAAGCCAAAACTAGGCCAGCTTGCCTCTCTGTAAGCAGCCAGATAAACAGCCACCCCTGAGCCTTCCGTGGAGGAGCAGAGAGCCTGGCCCTCTGGGCTGCGGGGAGGGAGCCCAGGTAGTGTCTCTGCGCACCCTCAGCAGGTTGTGAGGACACTCTCTGCTCTGGGACGTCAACAGAGTGATTGATGCTGCACTTGGCCAGACGCAGAACGACCACAGGAAACCACGGCGTCTAATTACAGCAGCAGTAAGAGCAGACTTGAAAGGGAAGAAAAGGAAACGCACCATTGCTGGACACGTTGAGATGGGCCTCGCGTGTGCCAAGCACGCAGCACCAGCACCAGCACCTTGCAGACCTGCAGTCTAGTGCCCTTCTCTGTACAGCTGCGTGCTCCCCTTCTCAGGATCACTACTAGCCAGTTCTTTCCTTAGTCCCCCTTGAGTAGATCAGCTACTGTATGATATTTTTTTTGAATGGCCTGTTTCTCCCTACATTGAATTTTTCTTGCCCTTTGTGTGTGTGTGTGTGTGTGTGTGTGTGTGTGTAGTGAGTAAATAAAGCAGTGTGTGTTAGTATCCCTAAAATAAGGTGGGTCAGTCCTGCAAGGACTCAGAATCCGGTCTAGGTTTGATGGATGGTTGCGTCCTCAAGAGCCTGTGGCGGGCGCTTGGCATTCTCACTGTCTGCCAGCTTGAACTGATCAAAGCGCTCGATTGGGATCATTCATGTTAAATGTATTACTTCCAGGATAGTGTGGTAATTAAAGCTGATGAAGTCAGGCCCAGGTTCAAGTCTCAGCGCCACTGCTCAGTCCCTGTGGGATCTGGGCAGGTTTTGTGGTATCCACCTCCCTCGCCTGGAAAAGGGGGGTTGTCAGGGTCGTTTGTGATGCTCAGAGGAGAGCTCATGTCTGGTGCATAACACAGCAGAGCACACCTGAGCCCCAGGGAAAGACGGCTCCGCACTTGCATGCTAGTGGTCCTTTAACCCTGGAGTGGGGTGTGAAGCCACACTTCCCGGGAGGATCCCAGAGCACCTAGTGGTAGGCAGGAGGCCAGCCACCTCCCTGGGTGGAAGCGTGAAAGTGGGAGCCACGCTCTGGCATGACCGTGTGCCAGACACCGTGTGTGAAGTGGGAAGCTGTCTGTCAGCAGATTACCGTAACCTCGGTAGGAGTTGACAGCCTCATGGTGGGCACTGCTCAGGCATTGCTGGGTCAGCACTTTGCCCTCTTCTATCTCCCTACCTCCCCAAACCTGGGTGATAACACCCTGGTCCTCATTGCCAGACCAGAAGGTGGAGCCTCAAGTTCCCGGGCTTAACCCAAGAACCCAGTGAGCAGCAGAGCTAGGCTCAAACCAGTTCCCAGCTGACTTCAGGGCTTTGTGCACAGCTGCCCTCTAAGATGGTAGCACCTTCCCGTCCTTTGTCATGACCTGGAAGCAGGGAGGGGAGAGAGAGAAGGAAGGGGACAGAAAGGAGCTTCTAGCACTCTGTTTAAAAAGAAGGAAGAAAGCCGGGCACAGTGGCGCACGCCTGTAATCCCAGTGGCTTGGGAGGCTGAGCCAGGAGGATGGCGAGTTGAAAGCCGGCCTCGGCAACTACTTGGCACTGAGCACCTCAGTGAGACCCTATCTCTAAATAAGATTCAAAATAGGGCTGGGGAGGTGGCTCAGTGGTTGAGGGCCCCTGGGCTCAATTTTCAGTACAAATTAAAAAAGGAAGAAAATGGGGGAGGGGGGGAGAAAGCAAGAAAGTTTTTAGAAATTATAAAAAAAAGGAGAAAGGATGGACAGACACACAGAGGTCCTCTGTGGTCCCTCATTCCTCTCCCTCTGGGGCAGGTCGCAACTGCTGGGTGGGTTGAGCCACCCCCTGACCGGCCTTCCTCCACAGGTGTACCGCAGGGCCGACCACTCCTCCACGGTGCTGCAGCGGCTGAACGAGCAGCGGCTCCGCGGCCTCTTCTGTGATGTGGTCCTGGTGGCGGATGAGCAGCGTGTGCCAGCCCACCGCAACCTGCTGGCCGTGTGCAGCGACTACTTCAACTCCATGTTCACGCTGGGCATGCGGGAGGCCTTCCAGAAGGAGGTGGAGCTGATCGGCGCCTCCTACATCGGGCTCAAGGCCGTGGTGGACTTCCTGTACAGCGGGGAGCTGGCGCTGGACGGCGGCAACATCGACTACATCCTGGAGACGGCGCACCTGCTGCAGATCTGGACAGTGGTGGACTTCTGCTGCGAGTACCTGGAGCAGGAGGTGAGCGAGGACAACTATCTGTACCTGCAGGAGCTGGCCTCCATCTACAGCCTCAAGCGGCTGGACGCCTTCATCGACGGCTTCATCCTGAGCCACTTCGGCACACTGTCCTTCACGCCCGACTTCCTGCAGAACGTCTCCATGCAGAAGCTGTGTGTGTACCTGAGCAGCAGCCAGGTGCAGCGGGAGTGCGAGCACGACCTGCTGCAGGCAGCCCTGCAGTGGCTGACGCAGCAGCCCGAGCGCGAGGCGCACGCCTACCGGGTGCTGGAGAACATCCACTTCCCGCTCATCCCCAAGAACGACCTGCTGCACCGCGTCAAGCCGGCCGTGTGCTCGCTGCTGCCCCGCGAGGCCGACTGCGAGGGCTTCATCGAGGAGGCCGTGCACTACCACAACAGCCTGGCTGCCCAGCCCGTCCTGCAGACCAAGCGCACAGCCCTGCGCACGGACGAGGAGCGCCTCCTGTTTGTGGGCGGTGAGGTCTCTGAGCGGTGTCTGGAGCTCAGCGATGACACCTGCTACCTGGACGCCAAGAGCGAGCAGTGGGTCAAGGAAACGCCCCTGCCGGCCCGGCGGAGCCACCACTGCGTCGCCGTGCTGGGGGGCTTCATCTTCATCGCGGGCGGCAGCTTCTCGCGAGACAACGGAGGGGACGCAGCCTCCAACCTCCTTTATAGGTATGACCCCCGCTGTAAACAGTGGATCAAGGTGAGATTAAAGCCAGATTATTTCTTTTCTCTTGAGGCCTCTTTTCTTTGCCCTAACCTAGTCTTGACTTCCTTTCTCTCCGGGCCTTGGCGACAGTCCTGCTCCTGAACGAGGTGTGACAATAAAGAGATGAGCCACATGTGACAATAAAGAGATGAGCCACGGCTCCCACCCTCCCCACCCATGCCCCCTGGGGAGAACGAGGGCTGTCCAGGGACTCTCTGCCCCGTGCCACATCCCACGTCAAGCTGCATGAGGCCCCAGCCCCATGCAGCAGTTGAGTGCCTGGGTTGTGACCAGGGCAAGCGAAGAACCAAATTTTCAATTTTACTGGTTTTAACTAATTTACGTTTAAGTGTAAATGGCCACATGAGGCACCTCACTACCAGCTGCTGCTTCCGACACGCTCCCTGAGTCTCGGCCTCCACCAGGCTCCTCTTTCGGAAACATTTGGGAGCAGCTTTAAGGAGTCCACAAAGCCCATACCTGGACCTTTGGCAGGTATCAAGGCAGGATCAGGGAGGAGTGTGAACCCAGGTGCCCACCTGAGATTGCGCTCCCACCTGGCCACAGTGTGGCTGGGATCCCAGGCCCGTTCCTCCCCCTCTCCCAATCCCACATTTCCCCTCTGGAAGTGCATGTGGCCTTCCAGGCAAGGGGGTGTGGCCTGCGTTGATTGGCATGCATCTGGCTCGGGTGGTCCAGGATGTGCCTTCTCTTGACCATTGCCCATTAAAATCTGTGTCCATCTTTATACTCACACCTCTGTATTACTTCTTAACTCTGTGTCTTTCTGAGCTTTAACACTCAGAATGGATTCAAGATATCCTTTTGATTTTATTCTCAAAAGTCTTAAAACCAAGCCAGGTGTGGCAGAGCGTGCCTATAGTCCCAGCCACGAGGGAGGCTTAGGCAGGGGGATGGCAAGTTTGAGGCTGCCCAGGCAACTTGGATTCTATCTAAAAGTAAACATTTTTTAAAAGACATAGTTCAGTAGAATGTTTGTTTAGCATGTGCTAAGCCCTGGGTTCAGTCTCCAGTATCCGAAAAAAAAATCTGGGCTGGGGATATAGCTCAGTTGGTAGAGTGCTTGCCTCCCATGCTCAATGCCCTGGGCTCAGTTCCCAGCACCACACACAAAAATCTGAAACCCATACCACTGGAGGGAGGCTGCAGCTTTGGAAGCAGCTCAGAGACTGTAGCAGCGGCGAGGGTGTCTCGTCTGCAGGAACACATTCAGTCCCGTGTTCTGCGAAATTGCTTAAAAAAACAAAACAGGAAAGGTCAGGTCGTCCACTTTTTGATGTCCTGTCAAGTGCTACTTTCTTCCTTTAACATGGTCGGCAAGCAGCATTAGTGTTTTAAAGACTCCTGATGGAGAGTGCCGGGGCAGGCGATTTCTCGTGTCAGAAACCCGCTCACCAGACTACCTGCTCTGCTCCTCTGAGTCCCGGTCCACGAGGTCGACCACGTGGCCAGACAGGTTTGGGAAACCGAGGGTCCCCTTCCTCAGGTTCTCGGTGTCTTGAGATCCAGGGGCTCTGAAAGTCACCAAAAGACCTCTTCTTGCCCCCCAGGCTCACTGGCCACATCATACCTCCTGGGCTGAGCACTCCATAGACATAGTTGGAGAGCACAGTGCTAGATAATGACACTGACTGGCGTTGAGGCAAGGGAAGGTACAGGTGTGTTGCTTCCACAGGTGGCCTCCATGAACCAGCGGCGTGTGGATTTCTACCTTGCCTCCATCGGGGACATGCTGTTGGCTGTTGGTGGCCGGAATGAGAATGGAGCACTCTCTTCGGTGGAGACCTACAGCCCCAAGACTGACTCTTGGTCCTACGTGGCCGGCTTGCCAAGGTGACTGGGTCCTGAGGCCTCTTCAGAACAACGTTTAGTCTGCTCACTTTTGGGGTATTCTGGCCTCCAGTTCTGGGGGGAAATCTGGCTTATGGGCAGCAGTGGGTAGCCACAAGGGGTCCAGGGTGCGGGAGCCTGGTCTCTAGTTCTAGATTGTCAGTGAGCGTCCTCTGCGCTGCCTAGATAAGCGTCACCCTTCCCAGGTCCATGTGGTTCCTGACCCCAGGAGTCTTGAGTCACCAACGGGGGATTTACTGGAAGACCCCACTGAGCTCTGAGGGTGGGGCCTTCGCCCACTCAGTCTTCTGTTCCTCACTGCAGCAGAGGGGGCCGGCCGTGAACCCTGCCCAATGGGGTGGGGGGCGGAGATTCTGCTGGTGATCCTTCAGGCGCACCCAGTGGGCAGGAGCTGTCCAGGTGAGCAGCCCAGGCACCTCCGGGACCTTGTCCCGAGGGTTAGCAAGGGTGTGGGCAAGTGTAGCTGGCGCCGGGAGTCATGCCAGGCGCGAGTCCCAACCCTTCAACTCGTAGACGGCCTCTCACCTGGAGGATCCTGAGGCCAGCACGGTAATGACGGGCACTGCTGACCGATAGTAAGTGGCTGGCCCCTGCAGCTGTCACAGTGACCAGGACTGCTCTTCCTAACTCAGGGCCAGGTGCTGCATGTGACTTGTCACCGTCTCTGGGTGACAGGACAGGACAGGACAGCCTACCCTGGGCCATCCCCAAGCTGAGGTACTTCACCAACCCATTTCCAGGTGGAGAAGTGGAGCCTAGAATGTGTTCAGTCTGTTGTCCCCACAGTCCCGGGCAGCCAGCACTGGCTGTGCACTGGACACTGCGAGGACTATTATTCCTAAGCACTGCAGCCCAGGGCTGAGCAGTCCATGACGCGGCAGTGCCAGTGTGTCCCCGGCTGGCCCCACCGACTCATCTCTCGTGTGTCCCTGTTGGTAGGATGGGGCCTCTTGAGCCCCAGCCCACCTCAGCGTAGGACCCTGCTGGCCACTCTGCCACCCTAGGCCCATGCTGTGAGCTCCGCCGGGCACTCTCTGCCTGTCAGGCTCCTGCCATCACCCTGTCTGGAGTCTCACCGTCCTGTCCTCTGGCTGTTTGTTTTGGTGGCCGCACTGGGGCTTCATTGTTTTGTGGTCTGGTCTGTTGGGTCCTTTTCTCAGTAAAGCAGCACCTAGGAGGGTGTGGTGGTGCCTGTTCCCTGTGGGTCCTTCCACCCTACGACTCCTGATGGGCAGAGGCCCCAGGGTGCACGCAGCCGAGGCCACTGTGCAGCAAGCTGGCACCGTCTGAGCACCGTCTCTGCTCCGTCTTGCAGGTTCACCTACGGCCACGCAGGCACCATCTACAAGGACTTTGTGTACATCTCGGGGGGCCACGACTACCAGATCGGCCCCTACCGCAAGAACCTGCTGTGCTACGACCGCCGCACGGATGTGTGGGAGGAGCGGCGGCCCATGACCACGGCGCGCGGCTGGCACAGCATGTGCAGCCTGGGCGACAGCATCTACTCCATCGGGGGCAGCGACGACAACGTCGAGTCCATGGAGCGCTTTGATGTGCTGGGCGTGGAGGCCTACAGCCCGCAGTGCAACCAGTGGACCCGCGTGGCGCCCCTGCTGCACGCCAACAGCGAGTCGGGGGTGGCCGTGTGGGAGGGCCGCATCTACATCCTGGGCGGCTACAGCTGGGAGAACACGGCCTTCTCCAAGACCGTGCAGGTCTACGACCGCGAGGCCAACCAGTGGAGCCGCGGCCCCGACCTGCCCAAGGCCATCGCCGGCGTGTCGGCCTGCGTCTGCGCCCTGAAGCCGCAGCTGGAGGACAGGAAGAAGAAGGGCAAGGGCAAACGGCAGTAGGGCAGCGCCAGCGCTGCCGCTCGCTCCTGGCCCCGTGGCCGGAGCAGTAGGCAGTGGCCACCCCTTAGCCCTCTGGAAACGTTACATGCTCTTGGCAGCTTTTTTACTTTTATGATTCTTGGTATTTCTATGGTATCATAACCAATTAAACATGGTATATCACTTGACATATTATCTTGCCTGAGTAATTAAACCTGGCCCAGGAGAGACCATCCCTTGGATCTGTGCAGGCCTTCTTCCCAGGGAGGTCCCCACGAGTCCCCTTGGCCTTCCCCCGGGAGCACCAGCACACAGGATACACAGAAACGTTTGTAGAGATGCGGGCCTTACAGGGGTATTTCGGACCACCTAGTCTAAGCAAACCTGGCCCGTCTTTTACAAATACAGATTCCAGGGCCTTCCTCAGAATTATCAACTCCAAAACTACCAGGACCATTGTAACCAGCCTTTGAATTGTGAGCATTGGCCATGGCCAGCAGTCACTGGCCAGGTCAAGCATGTGTGCGTCATTGAGAACGCAGGCCCACCAGGTCAAGTGATTGGCCAAGGGTACCACTGTGCCCCGAGAGTCAGGCGGGGAGTGGGGACTTCCTGCTGCGGACCTTTTCTTCTGGGCTTTCTGTCACAGCTTTTCCTGGCTGGTGATCTCTCTGCATTCTAGAAAGTTACAGGTAACCAAGAAAGAAAGGGAAGATAGCACGCAACTCTTTGGACGTGTCATCCTGTAATTTGTGGCTTTTCACCCTCAACGTCCCTAACATTACTGTAAGAAAATCTACATTTCTCAGGAAGAAGAGTGAACTTTGTAGGACCTGCAGTTGTTTGCAATGGCTGTAGCTCTGAGGAGTCGTTGAGAGCAGAACACACAAACTCGTGGGTTCCCAGGGTGGTTGAGTGCCCCCCTCAGCTCAGGTGACATGGTGCTGGCCCTGGGTGCCTGCCACTGTGCGGCTTTGCCTGCCGGGCAGGTCCTTTAGCAGATCTCCATCTGTGCCCGCGAACCTTAGCCGGCAGGTGAGATGGGAGGGCCCCTGTCTGTGAGAGCTGTTGGTGCCTTTGGCTTCTCCTAGATGTGGTTTCTAGAACAGTCTCGGAGGTGTGCCCTCCGAGAGCTGTCAGACTGCGGCCCAGCCGGCAGGTGACACAAAGCGCGAATCGAGGCCAGGAGTGCGGTGGTTTTGACCCTGAGCAGGAAGGCCAGGATCTGAGACCGGGATGCAGAAGCTCACTGTTGACACTGATGCGGGAGCGTCTCGGTGCACTTCTGTTTTCACCCCTTGCTCTCCCCCAGGGTTTCCTGTAGTTCCCATCACCCTGTTCCTGTTGAGGTCCAGGAGAGGGGGACATGAACCTGGGAAGCCAAACCAGTGCTGTCGCTGCCTCACTGCTGGTAGCATGCAGGCCGCAGAGCGAGCTAGGTACTCGTGGAAGTCCTGCAGCTGTGGGGAGGTCCTGCCAGGAACCCCGCACACCAGCAGGCTGCGCTCTGGAGCTTGGTACTGCAGTGTGCTAAAGGCCCTGAGAAGTCCCGCGTTAACCACTAACCTGTGACTGAGACTCGCCTCTGCCTCTCAGGAAGGGTTTCATTGCCCAGACTCCTTCCTCCCCGCTCAGCCCAGGTCATGAACAAAGAGGAGGCGGCTCTAGAGAATCGAGTCAGTCTGGGGACAGCGTGTTGGAAGTTCTGAGTGGTTTGGACAGCAGATGGCTTTGACCTTGGGGAGGGGAGAGCCACTAGGGTCAGCCTAAGCCAGCTGTTAAGTTTTTGATGCTAGGGTAAGGTGACATGCTGGCCCTGGCTTTCTTGTGCCCCATGGTTACATACCATGTCCTGCACTTGGCATCTGTGCCGACCCTCTTGATGTGGTTGATGTCGTTTGTCATTTTCATGGAGTGGATGATGACGTTACTGATGCCAAGAGCATTCCACAGGTGGAGGACTGACAGGTAAATGTCGTCCTGGGTTGACTACAGAGTTGGCAGCAGCTACCCTGTGCTGGGCTTTTGTGCTCGACAGAAAAGGCTCACGGCCAGGTGCTGGGACAGGGCCAGGTTTTTGTCCCCTGTGTTTTTAAGTTGGGGGACAGAGCTTGGAACTGTGTGTAAGCAGGTGGCCTTTTAACCTGCAGTGGGGATAGCGTGGTCTCAAACCAATCTTGAGATGGGTGACATGCACAGCTGCCCTTCTGTGGTCACTGTGCAGGCGTCAGGCTGTGTGGAGCTTTGAGAACATCTGGACTTTCTTTTTATCTCCATCTTTCCAAATAATCGTAGTAGGCTCTTATTCAATAGGTCTTGATCTTCCTCATTTTAAACAGTCGGGGTTTTAAGTGTGTGAGAGTTGTATTTGGTCCTAACCCTGTTTGCTTAAGACACGTGTCGCGACCGCAGAGGACAGTGAAGAGCTGGAGGACGCTGGCGTTCACAGTGGTCGCTCTGTTGCTGACAGTGCAGATTGCAGGCGCCCTGTCGCCCCTAGTCCCAGCTACTCGGGAGGCTGCAGAAGGTGCCTAGAGTAGAAGCTCAACTCTGTTACTGTACTTGGCCTCAGCCCGCGATGTTCACCTTCTGCCATCTTAGTAAGTCTGCAGGCAGGTCCCCGCGGCCTCCATCAGGAAGAACCTCAGGTGTGTATTTGTATTCTGAGTGCCCTCTACCTCCCCTTAATGGTAAGGCAACCTCAGGAGTCTTAGCAGGGACTCCAGACGCTCTAGGGGTGTTCACTTTGGGGGTGGGAGGCAACCTGCTCTGTTTTCGGTACGTCAGCTGTTTCCAACATCTGACCCCTAAGCAAGCAGGGCCTGTCAGTGTGTGCATTAGCACTGGAAGTGAAAGTGCCTTCTGCCCTGGTGACCCCCACAGAGCCACCGCCCTCGTTCTTTACCCGGGTCCCCATGATGTCGGCTGGGCTGACCACAGTCCAAGCAGTAGCCCATGGGCTCTTGGACTCTCAGAGCTTTGGGCCTGGACCTGCAAGGGAAGCTGCAGCCGTGGTCCAGACCTCCTGGTGTCTCTGTGGGTTCTGAGCATCTGCCTCCAGGAAGAACCTCTGGACATAAGGCACTTCCGCCCACATCAGTGGCCCCCAGCCCGTGCCTCTCCAAGCCAGCTGGTTTTAGAGTTCTCGAACGGTTTTGATACTTTTCCATTTTCCATTGCTAAACCATTTTGTAGATGCCTGCCAGGGTTGTTCCTCATGTCCCCACCTGCAGCCCCTTGATTCGTCTGCACAACAGTAGCCAGGACTGGCCTCGTGAGGCTTCCTCTTATACCTTACCATCTCCACGTGGCCTGCAAGTAGGACTGTCCTAAGTCCCAGCTGAGCCAGAGGGCACCCATCTTCCCAAAGACACCTGAGTCCCTCACAAGGTTCTGTCTCTTCTGGAGCACCTACCTCAGTGGTGTCAGAGGGACCCCACGGCTGGTCCCCACGTCACCTTTCTCACCATCAGACGTGTGGCTGGGGTCCTGGTCCTTCCCATTCACCTCCAATGACACCTGTAATCCCAGCCACTCAGCGACTTGGAAGGAGGAGGCAGGATTGCAAGTTCAAAGCCAGCCTCAGCGACTTAGCCAGGCCCTACGCCCCTCAGTGAGACCCTGTCTCAAAATGAAAGATAAAAGGTCTGGGGGTGTGGCTCAGTGGTTAAACACCCCTGGGTTCAATCCCTGGTACCCCTATAAATAAAGGATTAAAGACGTCGAAACAGTGACACTCATTATACATGTCCTCGACTCCTCACCTCATTTCTTGGTTTTTGGTTTTATACTTTGTTAGACTTCTGAGGGGTTGGAAGACTCAGGACATTGTCCCCTGGTTGCCTTAGCTAGAAGGATTGAAAAAAAGCACTAATTTTGGTGGTGGAGGGACAGAGGGGCGAGTGGAGTCTGTCAGTTTTCTTTGAGAACAGAAACTGCCCTGGAAGGGGCTGGACGCCATCTTGCAGGTGCAGCTGCAGGGAGGAGGGGCAGGGTCCCCGGGCAGGTGGAGGTGAGGAGTCACACGCCAGTCCCCTTCCCGATTAAGTGGTCCGTTGGGTACGTCCTGCCTGCTGATGTCACAGAAATCTGTGATGGGGGGTTTCCTCATGTGTTGCTTTTGTATTTGTGATTTTATGACATTCCAAGTTTTCCTGTCTTACCTCTTTTTAATTGATTTTTTCGGTTGCTTCCTTTTTCTTTGTTGATAATTCCATACAGAGATTTCAATTCTTGAAACACATTAAAATGATCTGCCTGCCAGTTGCGGTTGCCTTTGTGATCACATTCCCAGGCTGGTGTGGTTATTCAGTGGCCTTTCTTCCTGTTTTCTCTGCACATATGAAAAGGAACCCCTGCGCCATCAGCGAGGAGTGTGACTTGGAGAGGAGCCCGGCTTCCCGTCAGGGTCGGGGGCTGGGCTCTTCCGTTGTCCTGCTTTACTGAGCCTCTGATTGCTGTGTTCACCCGGGAACTTCATTCAGGTCTCTGACTGCAGCACCGGGTCCCCGTGACCTGCAGTGACACCGTTTGCTTCATCGTGTGGGTTGGGGTGATTTGACCAGAAAAGAAGCCTAGACACCAGGGAAGGAGCCTGTGACAAGCACTGGGTTATTTTTAGAGGCTGCCGTTTCCTCTGGGGCCTGAGAGGAGGCTGGCTCTCCGCCCGCAGAGAAGCCCCTTCCTGTGTGGTCACTGGCCCTTCAGCACCGGGATGAGGGAAGGAGGCTCCTGCACACCCGTCACCTGCCAAACCTGGTCCGGGAGCTGCCCAGACAGGCCTTGTGGCCAGCCAGTGGCCAGCCCAGGCCCAGGCCCTGCGCTCCTCCCTTCCCCCTCTGCCCCAGGCTCCAGATGAAAGTTCAGGCGACTCCAAAGCTCAGGGTAATGACCTTGCCCAGGCTGGGGTTGCTGGCCACCAGGCAGTGGTCACCTTGGAGTGGACTCCAGTCAGATATTTGGCGGAGCTGGGGACACAGGAGGAGGAGCAGCTGAGGAGAAGGTGCTTCATCTCCTGCTGAGTCACGGCTCCCTTCCCAGCTGTCCCTGGGGCCCCGCAACCCTTCCCCTGCTGAGCAGTCTGGGCGTCACCTGGACACCATGGACACCCAAGCTGCTTCTCCCTGCCCTCCCCTCTGCTCCTGCTGCTCTGCCCCTCTCCTCTCCCCACCTCTAGTCTCCACAAGTGCTGGCCTCACCCAGAATTCTCGATGGCAGCCTGAGGCTCCCAGAGCAGATGTCCCAAGTGTGATTAGTGGAGGCCACCTGGCTTTTCCAACCTAGCCTGAGAAGTCGGGGACTGTCCCTGTAGTCCACTCCCCAGGGCCATCGCAAGGCTCCCAAGCACAGGGAGGAAGCACAGATGGCACCTCTTGGCTGCAGGGAGAGCCAGTGACTTGGCAGATCCGCCTGCAAACCCCAGCAGAGGCCCGTCCCGGGGCCACTGCCCTGGGCAGCAAGGGCTGGCTGTGGGCCCTGCTAGTGTACCTGCTGGCCTCTGCCCTGGGGAGGGCGGCCCTGCGGCTTGACCCACATCCACTTCCCCGGCTCTCCCAGCCCTGGGAGTGCCTAAGAGGCAGTGTGTGACCAGAATCAGGGGCCAGGGCTAGAATCAGGGGCCAGGGCCCTGTGCGGGGACTCTGGGGGCACCTACTACAAGGCGCAAGCCAGACAGAAACCCAGGTCTGCCCACCCAGACAGGCTCTCACGCCCTGAAACAGCCACCATCCAAGTCACTGCTGGGGCTCAGTCTTGGGTCCCCAGAGCCTCCACTGGACACCGGGACGTGAACAGGGAAGCCCTGACTTTCAGTCCATCATCAGCAAGATTGCTGTCACCTAAGCCACAGGCAGTAGCAAGTAGCCATGGTTCCGGGACAGGGGGCCCCCAGCCATTTCTTTAGAGCTTTTCATGGACACATGGGCACCACCTGTGGTGGGCTGAGGCCAGCCCATTGTCTCAAGCACTGCCCACGTTTCAAATTGAGACCAATTCAACCCACCTCCTCTGTGGGGCCTGAGGGCAAGCGCTGTCTAGACACCCAGGACACCTGCCCGGGGTTTGTGGTCCAGCGGGCAGAGAGGTACTGACCAACACCCAGGTCAGGCAGGGCAAATGCACCAGGCCTGCAGGACGGAGGCCTGTGAATCCTAGCTCAGCAGAGCTCCATCAGCTTTGCCCGAGGGCATGCATAGGGCAGCCACAAGCCCTGGGAGAGGTGGAGGAGGGACCACAGGTGACAAGGCTGGAGAGCTTCCCCTGCTGCTCAGAGGAGTGTGGCGATGGAGGAGATGACCCTCAGGCCCCTGCAGTCTCTCTGTGGTGGCCACAGTGGTGGGACCACGGACTTCTGTGACAAAGTCCTTCAGCAATGTGAAGCTAGTCGCCCCTAGATGTGGAAAAGGGCTAAAAGCCAAACCCACTTGGTCACGCCTCCTGGGAGCCAGCTGAGCTCGCTCCCTAGTGTCGCTCTCCCCCTGGTCTGCTCTGGGGGCCAGGCAGGCCTCTGGGACTGGACACCTGGACTCTCCTCAGGGCTGTCTCAGAGTAGACGGAGTGTTCTCACCTATTCCCGTAGACGGGGAGCAAAAGCCTGCTGTGCTTGGGATGGGTGTCCCCTGAAAGCCGGGGTGTTGAGGCTTGGCCCCAGGGTGCTGCTGTTGGGAGGTGGGGGAGCCTGTGAGAGGCAGGGCCTGTTGGGAGGCTCAGGTAACTGGGAGTGGGCCCTGGAAGAGGAGTGTCTCCTACTTTTCTCTTTCGCACCCCATCATGAGGCAAATGGGACTCCTCCACCCACTGCACGTTCCTCACCACAGGCCTAAATGGGACTAGTCAGTCATGGACTGACACTTCCAGAGCTGAGCCAAAGTAAACCTTTCCTCTTTTTAAGTTTATTTATCTCAGGGATTTGTTACAGTAACAGAAGGATGACTAACACAAGGCTGCTATGTTCTTTCAAAAAATTCACAGTAAAATTTATTGTTTGTGTGTGTGTGTCCTGGGTGTCCATGAATTTTAACAAAAAACCACTCACTACTAACATGAAAGCCCATGGATGAATAGATGGCTAACAAAGCCTGGTCCCTCCCCTCAGTGGCTGCTATGTTTTAGATGGGAGGTGTCCCCCAAAAGCTCACGTGTGAGACCATGCACCAAGTTTGGAGGGAAAAAGGCTGTGTTCTGAGACCCGAATCCACTGGTAGGAATGGACTGGGTGGTGACTGTAGGGGGTAGGGTGTGGCTGGAGAAGGGGGTCACTTGGGCTGTGCCTTTGGGGTGTGTGTTTTGAGGGGCCGAGCAGAGCTCTCACTCTTCCTGGGGCCAGGCCTGAGCAGCTGCCTTTGCCACGCCCTTCCTCCATGATCTTCCGAGTTAGCCATCACAGACCAAAACTCAGAACCCAAGGGCCAAAATGAGTCTTTCTCCTCTGTGCTGCTCTCCTCAGGCCTTCTGGTCACTGGGAAACAGTGGACTGTCACTCAGCCTTCAGGAGGAAGGAGCTCTGGCCCACGCTGCCACCAGGTGAGGCTCCCACACAGGGCATTGAGTGGAGAAGCCAGGGAGAATCTGCTTACAGGAAGTGCCCGGGGTAAGCAGATCCCTAGGGACAGGAAGAGAGCAGTGACCACAGGGATGGAGCAGGCACGGGAGGGAGGGGGAACAATGACGGAAGGGCCCAGGTGCCCCTGTGGGGACGCTTGAGCATTTCTGTGGCTCTGGAGAGTCTTTCAGTCATGCACTTGCAAAGGAAGTTGGCGTGTGACTTATATCTCAATAAAACGGCTACAGGATTAAGACAGGATTTCACCCCACTCTCATGGTCTGTGGCTCTCAAGAGCTGCAGGTTGTGCACCGGGATTCAAACCTCCCTAACTGGAACCTAGAACTGGTGCTGAAATGGGGAGCCTGGAGGGTGTGTTCCTCTGAGACCTGGTGAGTGCAGAGCTCAGGCATCCTCCAGAGGGGGCTCTGGAGCTGCGGGCCTGGTGCCGGGATCAGCTGCAGCACTGTCACCAGGAACTTGCTAGCAGGCACCCTCAGGCCTGCCCGCCCTCGCAATCATGCGCTCAGGGCTGGGCACAGCGAGGGGAGTTTTCTGATGCATGCTCTCCAAGGTACCTGCCTCCTTTCTCTATCCACCGGCCTTCTTGGGCTAAGTCCCTGCCCAAGAGCCGACCACTGTTCCCAGTTTGCTCTGACCCAAACCTGAACCACGGTTTCTCCCCAGCTCAGCACCGCCTTGCCCAAACATAGCCCAAGGTGGGCCACACCTCTTCAGGGACACACACCTGTGGCACCCCTGCCTGAGGGCAGCCCCAGGAAGCTCAGGCATCCTCCTGAGGGGGCTCTGCAGCTGCGGGCCTGGTGCCGGGATCAGCTGCAGCACTGTCACCAGGAACTTGCTAGCAGGCACCCTCAGGCCTGCCCATCCTCGCAATCATAGCCCAAGGTGGGCCACACCTCCTCAGGGACACACACCTGTGGCACCCCTGCCTGAGGGCAGCCCCAGGAAGCGCTGGCATAACCAGCCCTTTGAATAGGCCTCCAGCGTCCATCTGCAGTCCCCGTGGCCCAGGCTCTGTCCCAGAGACCCAGCTTTACAGGCATTTCACCCCAAGGCCCTGGGCCTCACGTCTTCCTAAGTTCTAGACGCCAACACTGGGCCTTCCTGTTCCAAGGTGAACCCCCGCGGACCTGGCCCCCTGCAGCGCTGCCACTCACTGGCGTCACCACAGCCCTCCTTGGTGTCTCCGGCCTTTACCACGGGGCTGATCCCATCTGTGTCATGGTCAGAGCAGGGGGCTGTGAGTCGGGGGTGGTCCCTTTTCTCGGTGGCTAGGTGGCAGGCCCCTGAGCAAGACACGTGTCTCTGTGCGTCTGAGACAGATGGAGACCAGTGTTCCTGGGAGTGACCAGTGGAGCCCTTGCCCACTCAGCAGCCGCCCAAAGGCGGAGTCTGTGCTCACAGAATGTTTGGGGAACTCTGGAGGCAGAGCCCCCAGTGGAGAAGGGGCACACAGTCACACACGCAGCCTCTGAAAGTCCAGTGGATGACACCGATGGCCCACGCTGGCTGTCCCTGGTCCCTCCTGCTGTCTCTCTCTGTGACAGAGATAGTGCGTGCACCCAGCACTCTGGAACATGGGAAGCCAGGAGATTCTGATGCCCCCTCAACTCCTCTGCTCCAAGACTCAGTGACTGTCCTGTCCTGGAGATATGCAAGGGGACGGCTGGCTGACTGCTGGGGTGTGCTCCCCTGGAGGACGGGGGTTTCATAGGTCCACCAGGTGTCAAGTCTGGCTTTTGACTTTGCAGGTCTAGAATCTTGATTTGGTCTATGCAGCTGTGAAGGTTGATGATGTGTGTCAGCTTGGCTGGGCCATAGCAGCCAGCTAAATGGTCAGATAATTTTCTAAATATTTCTGAGAAAGCGCTTGAGATGCGATTAAATTTAAATTGGTGGACTTGGAGGAGATTGGCCTCCATGCTGTGAGTGGGGTCTCATTCAATCAGTTGAAGGCCTTATGAAAACAGAGACTCACCTCCCTTGGTAAGGGAATTCTGTGAGCAGGCAGGCTTTGGACTTAAACTGCAACATTAGCTCTTCCCTAGGTCTCCAGTCAGCCGACCTACCCTGCAGATGTTGGGCATGCCAGCAGCTTCCTAACCCTGGGAGCCAATTACTTCCAATCACTGTACCTCTCTCCATATGTCTACTTCTGTGTTAGTTTTTGGTCACTGTGACAAAACACCTGAGATAAACAACTCATAAGAAGAAAAGGTTTGTATGAACAAGGCCCTGGGTTCAATCTCCAGCACCCAAAAAGAAAGAAAATTGGAAGGAAGAAAGGAAGGGTTGGTTTTTTGGCTCGAAGTTTGGTAGGTTTCAGTTTGTGGTCAGTTGTCCTGGGGCCTTCGGCCTGAATGACACAGGACATCACAGTGGGAGCACATGCAGAGGAGCACTGTCCACCTCACATAATTGGGAGGGGAAGTAAATAGAAGAGGGGAGCTCAGGGTCCCGACATCCCCTTCTAAGACATGCCCCATGACCTTTCTCCCTTCCACTAGGCCCCACATCCCCAGCCTGTAGTGCCACAGGCTGGGGACAGTGTCTTCAATGTGTGGGCTTTGGGGAATATTCAAGATCCAAATTGTAGGGCTGGGGTGTGGCTCAGCATGTGAGGCCCCGGGCTCAATCTCCAGCACGAAGAAGAAAACCAAAACTACATTCCCATCTGCCAGGTGTGATGGCACACAGCTCAGGAGGCTGAGACAGGAGGTTTGACAGTTCAAGGCCAGCCTCAGCAACTTAATGAGACCCTAAGCAACTTAGTGAGACCCTGTCTCAAAACTGAAAATCAACGGCTGGGGATGTGGCTCACGGGTAACGCACCCCTGGGCTCAAGCCCTAGGACAAAAGAAAGAAAAACTATATCCACATCCTTCCGGTTTGGCTTCTCTGGAGACCCCAACTGCTGCATGTCCACAGGAGAACCAGCTTGGGAACCACGCCACGCAAGCTGGACCACGGAAGGTGGCAGCAAGGGGACTTCCCCCAGAAGACAGGGCCGTGCCCTCTGCACCCAGCTGACCATTTTGTGAAGAAAAAGAAGTGGGCCAAGGTCCAAGGACAGCAGTCCCCTGAGCCATGCTTCAGTCCCCTCTGTCAACCACAACCTGAAAATCCCAAATGAAAGATTCTAGAAAAAAGTGAGTTGTAAGTCTTAGATGGTGTTGTTTGTGAGTCCTGGCTACATTTATCACCGGGTGCTGTTCCAGGGTGTTGTCAGTGATTGGTGTGGGCCTCCCACCGAGCCGCATCCACCCAGCAGGCTTTATCAGAGGCAGGGATGCACAGGAAGGTGCGCATGTATGGGAGGTCTTGGCCGCCTGCTGTGGGTTTGGAACGCGCAAAGGCACACGCGCGGGCAATGGCGGATGGCTTGACTGGCTGGTCAGACCTGGAAGGGGAAGTTAGACTGGGGCCAGGAGGACTGGAGAGGAGGCCAGAGGACAGGCTGGGGGTGTGAAGGCCTGGTGCCCCACGGGGACATTCACTGCAGACCATCCCCACGCCAGAGGCGCCCAGTACTCTACAAACAGGTCCCCAGCTGCCGCCCCCTGCAACACCACAGATGGAAGCCCCCGGCCCCACCGGTCCCTCCCGGCAGATCTCCCCACGCCCCTCTCCTCCTGGGTGTATGTCTATGGCGACTCTGTACTGTGGCTGCTGGGAGGATGGAGAAGACCTGGACCTAAACACGTCCACTGGCATGCCCAGGAGGACAGGTCAGGAACAACGTGTGCCCAAACGCGCAGGGCAGGACTCGGCAGGACCGCCTACGACTGGGCTGCTGCCTGGTGGGCGCTGGCCCTGGTCAGTGCCCTGCACTGCACCGCGCTGTGTGTGTCCTGTGTGTGCGGTGCGGCTGTGTTGTTTGTGGTGTGTGGTGTGTGCCGGGCCCTGTCTTGGGCATTTCCCATGCATCATGGACTAGAAGAGAATCTCGCTGCTATGTTGAGTGCCACGAGAGACCTGGAGCTTTCCTCCCTCCGCAGAGCCAGCAGCTCTGGTCTCCCCTGGACGCCGGCCGCCTTGCCTCCCGCTTCCTCCTTGAGCGAGTTTTGCTTTTATATTTAGAGAGAATTAAGGCAAGCTGGATTTCTAGGCAGGATGAGCCTTGGTCTCCTGCGCCTGACCTCCCTCCAGCTTGTCAGAGAGGGTAGCCATAACTGGGGTAGCCAATGACAGGTGGCAGGGTGCTCCCCTGCCCTCCCAGAGGCCACCCCCACCTCAGAACCTGTCCAGGAAGTTAAGTTCAACTTTACTTCGAAACCAGTGGCTCAGCCGCTCACAGCAGCTGCATCTTATATGCAAATCAGTTTATTTACTCACAGTGGAGCACAGCCTAGCAATAACCTGCCGAATGGCAATTATGCTTTTTATTTTTTAAAACTTCCATTAAAATAAAGCATCTTAAATTGGAAAGAAACAATCCACGTCACAAGCCTGTTACTCAAAGAATGTGTGTCTGTTGGGTGGCCCCAGCGCTATCACTGGAAGCCCTGCCCTGACTAAACCCTCAGCCGCCCCAGGCACAGTGACATGCCATGCGGGTGCATCTGACGTCTCCACACGCATTCCTCACCGCCAAGCAGGGCTCCGTGGAGTCATGAGATTGCACATGAGAAGACTTGGAAAATTAAGTTGCTGGTAGAGGGGCAGAGCTACAACCCCGCGAGGCGCCTCCAACCCAGAGCGGGGCTGCTGCACCCGACCCTGCGGCTGTGCGGTCCGTGAGGCCCACTGAGGTGGAGCAGGGCCAGGTCCGCTCAGCGTGCCCCCAAGAGCAGCCTTTCCTGGGCCTGACGCGGCTCGGTGTCTTCCTCCGCCATCAGGCCAAGGGCAACGGAGCTCTCTGTGGAGTCCAGCACCTCCTCAGTCAGAAACGTGCCATCGGGGTGGCATGTCCCCTCAGTGTCTTGCCATTCTCCTCCCTGTGACCCTGCTGCTCTGAAGCATCTGATGCAGGTGGCTCTGACTTCTCCAGCTTCATGCCTGCCTGGGCCCCGGAGTTCACAAAGCACCTCCAGGCTGGGACTCGGGCCCCCACCCCAGGAGGGTCAGCTGGTGTGGGCTTCTTGGGGGTCTTGGGCCCTCTCCATGTTCCTGTTTACACTAGTATGGGGGATGTCACAATCTCCTTCTATCCAGAAACCAACTGTGAGAAAATCCTCCCCACACCCCCCATCACAGACCACAGACGGGGACAGTGAGGCTGGCCAGAGTGGACTTGCTCACGGGTCCCTGCTGCTAGGTCGGGGGCTAGGAACAAGTTCAGACCCCTGGACTTCAAGGTCCATGCCATAGATGCCCGTCACATCCGCGTTCACCACCAGCTTAAAGGAAATCAAGCCACCATCACAGGCTGGACCGCTGGGGTCATGGATTAGTTTCTCTTCAAAATTTCATGATTTTTCTTACACTTTCTTTGGAGTAGAAAAGGAAGTATTTCGGGGCTGGGGATGTGGCTCAAGCGGTAGCCCGCTCGCCTGGCATGCGTGCGGCCCGGGTTCGATCCTCAGCACCACATACCAACAAAGATGTTGTGTCCGCCGAGAACTAAAAAATAAATATTAAAATTCTCTCTATCTCTCTCCTCTCTCTCACTCTCTCTTTAAAAAAAAAAAAAAAAGAAAATGAAGTATTTTTGTAGGATAACAGAAGTAGAAGGAACGCTTCCCCCGGGGGCATCTGTCTGACAGAAAAGAAAATCCCATGCAAGGTAGAGATTGAAGGAAAATAGACATTTTTTATGCATGGGAAAAGGGTTTGGAGGGGTGACGGGACCAAGAGAAATGAGAGCTCTCGAGAGCAGCAGCACCATTTCAGCTCATTAACAACACAAACATGTGGCCCTGAGTGGTGGCTTTTCATGACTTAAGTTGCTGTCACATCCCTCATCTGGTTCATCTCAGTCTCCCCACATGAGGTGGGCAAGGTAACCTGGCTCCCTCATTATACGGAAAATCGAGTCACAAAAATTAGAGTGTCTCCAGCGTCTTCCACTGAGTTGGGGGCTGAATTGAGAATGGTGGATGGGGCTGAGATTGTGGCTCAGCAGTAGTGTACTTGCCTAGCATGTGTGAGACACTGGGTTCTATTCTCAGCACTACATAAAAATGAATAAAATAAAAGTCCATCAACAACTAAAAAAATATTTTTTTTAATTTTTTTTTTACACCTGAAATCCCAGTGGCTCAGGAGGCTGAGGCAAGAGGATCACAAGCCAAGGCCAGCCTCAGCAACTTAGTCCCTGTCTTAAAAACCTGGGAGCCAGGTGCATTGGCACAGGCCTGTAATCCCAGTTGCTCACGAGGAGGCTGAGGCAGGAGGATCTGGAGTTCAAAAGCAGCCTCAGCAAAAGCGAGGAGCTAAGCAACTCAGTGAGACCCTGTCTCTAAATAAAAAATATGGAATAGGGCTGGGATGTGGATCAGAGGTCAAGTGCCCCTGAGTTCAATCCCTGGGGCAAAAAAAAAAAAAAAAAAGGAATCCAGACCAATGGGACATCTTGTATTTTTCTCAACTTCCTCTGCAGTTGTTCCCCCTGGCTGGCTTCCTGTAAGGTGGGGGTGCCTGACCGGGGTCAGCTGCCTGGGGAGGGACAAGACAGGGAGGTGAGCACCGTGTGCAGAGAGGAGCTGTGCGATATGCACAGTGTACTAGAACGACTTCAGCTGTGTGCATTCTGCCACGGAGAGAGAGAGACCAGAGAGAGAGAGAGAGAGAAACGACCAGGCCTGGTCCAGCTAAGGACCATCAAGGAGTGAGCATGAGGCTGACCCGAGCCGGGCTCCCTCCCCATCCCCACTTCCTCCCGGATGCCCATGGTTAAATAGATAACATGTCCCAGCAGGGAAGCCATCATTTAGGACAGGTGTAGACAACCTGAAACCTGATTTTGTGATTGTGGGTGTGTCCAGTTGGGGTTCAGGTCCTCTGTGTCCTGAACAGAGAATTGAGCAAGACCCACACAAGAAGCAGGCCCAGTACAGGGGTATTGGAGGTGAGGGCGGGCGAAGGCGGAAGCCGCACTCTGCGGGGGAGAGTGGGGTGGGCTGAGCAAGAGAGGCTCCAGGCCCACGTCTGGAAGTCACTCTTACCTGCTGCTCTGAGGGGCCTTCCCTTCCATGTGGACTGGACCTTACCCCATTTGCTCCCATCAGGATACTTGATCAGAATATTGTCCAAATTTCCCCCATTAGTTACTTTAGAACACCTACCCCCATTGGTCAGTTCAAAATGTTGAACCTGTGGTGGGAGTTGTCGTGGTGATAAGTCCTCAGTCGCCGGAGTTGTCCTGGTAATGGGACAGGACAGGACAGGACTTGTCTCCCCGTCTTGTTCTCCACCATCTTGCCGCCACCATCTTGGCGTCCCTGAACTCCTACCTAACAATTTGGCTCTGCAAGAAGAACCATCTGTGTTGGTTTTGTTAAGTGACACAGGGACAGAGCCAAACAAGAAGCCACCAGATGAGGGACACAGAGATTGGAGCAATGATTGTATACGCCAGGGGACACCAAGAATTGCTGGTGACACTAGAAGCGGGGAGAGAGGCAGGGAATAGTCTCCCTCTGCTCTGGTTTCACTGTGTCCCCCAGATTTCATACACAAGAACCCTAATCCCCAAATTCATGTTAATGGCATGAGGAGGCCAGCCCTTGGGAGGTGGTTAGGATTAGATGATGTCATGAGGGTGGGGTCCTTGATGGCATTAGTGCCTTATAAGAAGAGGAAGAGAGACCTCAGCTGGTTTGCTATGTGGCCAGGTGATGCCCTCTGCAGTGTCCTGATGTAGTAAGGGGGCCTCTGCTGATCTGAGACTGTGGCCTTGGACGTCCAGCCTCCAGGAGGACAAGCTAAATAAACCTCTATTCTTATACGTTATCTGGTCTCATGTATTTTGTTATGACAACAAAAAATGGGCTAAGACCCTCTCAGAGCTTACAGAGGGGGCAGGGCCCTGCCATTGCCTGGTTTTTGGACCTCGAGCCTCCAGGATTGTGAGAAAATGAATCTTCGTTGCTTTAAGGCATCTAATGTGTGGTTATTGGTTACAGCAGCTGGAGGGGGACTGATGCTGCTGGTGGCTGGGTGTTTCCTGGATGCCTGGGACTCCTCTCAAGGACTCCGGATGGCCTTGCTGAGACTCCTTGGAAGCCTCCTGCTGCTGGGCCCTCCCAGTTCATCTCTTCTCCCTCAGGCCTGTCCCCTCTGGCCTCTCCAGGCTCCTGCTTCTCTTCCACATACCTGGAATTCCGCCCTTATCAAGATGTTGCCATATTTGCTTCACTCACTCCTTTTCTCTTTCTGTTTTGTCCTCAAATATTTTAAAGCAGATCCCACATGTGATGCCATTTCATCCTCTAGGTTTCCAGAGCGCTTGTGTTCTTACCTAAACAACAGCGTCTTCGCCTGGATGGCTTCCTGGTAAACAGCTCCTTGTGGTCCTCAAGGCTGGGCCTAGCACTCCCCAGGGTGTCCCCGAAACATCTTTTTATGGCACTTGGTTTGACTCAGTTTTTAAATAAGATGTAAACTCTGCATTTGGCAAATGCATGTTTTATTCTGGATCTGCATCAGGTATGAGCAGCACGGTTCAGACAAGTCTTCCTTCAGATTCCCAGCCCTGCAGTGCGGACACCAGGGGTAGCTGCCCCATTGAAGTTTTTTTGTTTTTTTTTTTTTTTTTAACATATGTTTTTTAGTTGTAGATGGACACAATGACTTTATTTTACTTAATTTATTTTTATGTGGTGCTGAGGATGGAACCCAGTGCCTCACGCCTGCGAGGTAAGTGCTCTACCAAAGAGCTCCAGCTCCAGCCTCGCGTTGAGTTTTGGGGGAATTAAATGAGGTCATCTGTTCATTCATTCAACACATATTTTTTGAGCAGCTTCGAGTGCCTGGTCTAGGTGTTGCAGAAATTTGGGGAACAAGACCACGCGGCAAGTCCCTGAAGCTTGGGTCCGGGTGGAAGGGCGGCACACGTCAAGCACGCACAGCACAGATGAAGCCAGAGACTCATCAGTGCGGAGAAGCAAAGCAGGATGAAGGGAGGGAAGGCAGAGGAACAGCCACTGTGGCGAGGGCTCCTGGAGTCCTTTTTGAGCAAGCAAAGGGCTGAGAACCTGGCTTTGCAAGCCTGGGCTCATGTGATTCTCCTGTCACGGCCAAAGTAGCCAGGACCACAGGCTTGCACCCCACCCCCAGCTCATGCATGTGCATGATTTTATGACATCCTGAACTGGTCATTTGGAAAAAACTGACTCACTCAGTTATGCATATCTTCCAAATGTTCAAACTTTCCACTATCCGTTATTTTTTAAATCACATTTGTTACTATCACACCAATCGCCTCGGAAAATCTTTACTTCTTGGGAAGCCATCTAGCTCATGTGGGGGACATGGGTTTCTGATTTTTGTTTGAAAGCTTGAATTTGGTCTTTGGCAACAAATGTCAAGTCACTGAGTCCCTCCTGTGATGACGTCACCTTTCTTTCTAATGTTTCTGCAAAGAATGATGATAATTTCACCTTTTTTTTTTTTTTTTCCAGTACTGGAGATGGAACCCAAGGCTTTGTGTATGCTGGGCAAGCCCTCTACCTCTGAGCTACATCCCCGCCTTTTAAAGATGATTTTGAGACATGCGCTCACTAAGTTGCACAGGCAGACCTTGAACTTTTGATCCTCTTGCCCCAGCCTCCTGAGTTACTGAGGTGAGGTAGGTGCCACTGGGCCCAGGCAGTTTCCACCATTTATGTCAGACATCTTGCTACGCAACTTACATGTTACCTTGGTACTAGATTTATTGTCATTTCATCCCTGGGAGGTATTATTTCTCCGAATTTTACAGATGAGGAAATTGAGGTCCAGAGAGGTTAGGAACCTGCCCAGGGTCACACAACTACTTCTGTATTATCAGAATTCCAGAGAAAGATTTCCCAGGTAGGAAAATTGAAATACTCTGATCCCTGGGGTCAACAACCAACTGCTGTGGGACAGACCAGTTTCCCCTGGTATAAACGGGAAACACGACCCCCATGGCCCTCTGGAAAACACCCACTCACCAGACCCAACTCAAAGTGATCTCTTTGGGGAAGCCTCCTGCCCTCCCAGGGGACAATGATGAAAACGCCATGACCACCGCTCCACAGAAGGTAGAAAGGTCATGCCCTGTGTGTGGGGTCCTCTCTCATTTCCTCCTGGCCTGAGCCTAAGAGGCAGCGGAATTATCCTGCATGTGTTGCTGCTGTAACAAATGATCACACTGAAGGCTTGCTTTACAGTTCTTCAGGTTAGAAGACTCACTGCCCTAGATAGAGGCGCAGGCAGTGAGCCCTGTGCTCCTTCTGCAGACTCTGGAGGGACGTTTCTTGCCCTTCCCAGCTTTCAGAGGCACCTGCACTCCTTGGTTCCCTTCCTCTCCCACCTCAGAGTCAGCCTCAGCAGCCTCTGGAACCCCTCTCTCTCTCCAGCTGCTTCTGCGGCACTTCCTTGTCTTCTGACCCCCTTTCTCCTGCTTCCCTGTAAGAACCTCCCTGATGCCAGGGGACACCCCTGGATAATCCAGGGTGTGCTCTCATCTTAAGGTTCTGAATGTCATCACCCTGGCAGCCTCCCTTCTACCATGGAAGGCCTCGAAGTCCCAGGCTCCCAAGGTTGGGATGTGGATATCTTTAGGGTGTCTCGAGGGAGGGTCTTATTCTGCCTACCACATCTCATCAGGCAAGACCCTCACAGAAAGGTTAGGCAGCTTGCCACAGTTCACACAGCCAGTGGGAATCCTGGAGTTCCTCCACTGACCCTACACTCATGGCCAGGACCTGGGCCAACAGGGTTTTCCCATTTATCTCCTTGTTTTAAAGCCATGTGTTAACATCTCTGTGAATTATTTGAAAGTGAAGACTGAGACTCACTTATTAAAATTGTATTTTTTTTTAAACTTTTTTTTTTTTTTTTTAGAGAGAGTGAGAGAGGAGAGAGAGAGAGAGAGTTTTTAATATTTATTTTTTAGTTCTCGGCGGACACAACATTTGTTGGTATGTGGTGCTGAGGATTGAACCCGGGCCGCACGCATGCCAGGAGAGCGCGCTACCACTGAGCCACATCTCCAGCCCTAAAATTGTATTTTTTGCTCAAGCAACATTATGATAAAAATCACACAATTATATGCCTACTGTAAATCACCAGTAGGCTTTCCTAGTCCTCACGGGAGCACTCTCCATGTGCAGGAAAGTTTCATGTGGTGTCTTCCCCATCTTTTTGTTATCAAAATTTTCAAACACAGAAAAGTTGAAATATAGCATAACTCAGTTTTGACAATTATTAACATTTGCCACATTTTCTGTCTCTATGCATCTGGATGATAGTTTGTTTTTTTTTTTTTTTTTTTTTTTAGAGAGAATGAGAGAGGAGAGAGAGAGAGAGAGAGAGAGAGAGAGAGAGAGAGAGAGAGAGAGAATTTTTAATGTTTATTTTTTAGTTCTCGGGGGACACAACATCTTTGTTGGTATGTGGTGCTGAGGATCGAACCCGGGCAGCACGCATGCCAGGCGAGCGCGCTACCGCTTGAGCCACATCCCCAGCCCTTAAATTTTTATTATTTATTTATTTTTTTAATTTTGAGGGCCTCACTAAGTTGCTGAGGCTGGCTTTGAACTCGAAGCCACTGAGATTACAGCTGTGTGCCACGGACCTCCTCCCTCTCTTGATGTTGATCCATTAAAAAAAAGTTTGCAGGCTTTAATATTCACCCCTAACTTCTTC
Source organism: Urocitellus parryii (assembly GCF_045843805.1). NCBI lineage: Eukaryota > Metazoa > Chordata > Mammalia > Rodentia > Sciuridae > Urocitellus > Urocitellus parryii. The sequence goes on from NC_135545.1 coordinate 55,370,960, forward strand.
GGGATGCATCTTCTAACAATGAGGATATTCTCTCCATGATGCACAGTATCATTTTTACACCCTGAAAATCACCAATAATTCACTAATCATCCATACGCAATCCATGTTCAAAGTTCTCCAATTGGCAGAAAATATGTAGTGAAACAAGCTTAAAAAACAAGCTTTATTTCCGAACAGTCCTTCCCTTCCCCTTTGGCATCCCCTTCCCGGCCCGCTGCGACAGGAACGTGGGCTGGGTCTTGCTGGCATCTGCAGACACCGGCTGACAGGAAACCTGCCTCGTGGTGATGCACGACAGCCCTGTCTTCCCAGAGAGCTCGCTGGGCCGCTGGGCTCTCGGACATCGTGAGCAAGGCGTTGATCCGTCCGCACCACGGGAGAGGACACCAGGGCTGAGGCTAGCCCAGCGCCTAGTCCGGGTCACACAGCCCTGGCTGCGGCCGGCCGCGGGGCTCCTGCTCCCCAGGGCGAGGAGCCCTGGCTGCGGCCGGCCGCGGGGCGCCTGCTCCCCAGGGCGAGGAGCCCGGGGGCGCGGCCCCCGCCACGCGCTGGACTCAGGCCCAGCGCTGCAGCGCGCTCGAACCAGAGGGAATAAATGGGAGGAAAGGGGTGTCCACGAGCCAGGGGGCGGCAGGCACCTGCGGCGACCACTCCGAGGCCCCGCCGGAAGGCGGGGAGGCGCGAGCTCCCGGGGCCAGGCAGGCGACCCCCGACCCCAGGCCGCCGGGCCTTCGCCCCCCAGTCTCCACGCGACCCTAGGCGGCCAGGCCCGGGTCCAAGCTAGGGCGGGCGATGGGCGGTGCGGGCGGTGGGCTCCGCGGGTGGTGCGCAGAGAGCGGGGCACGCCTCCCGGGGGCGCGCAGGCGCTCCGCGCCCCGCCCCGCCCCGCCCCGCCCCCGGCGCGGCAGTGCGCAGGCGCGACGGCCGCTGCGAGCGTGGACGTGCGGCGAGAAGATGGCGGCGGCGGGGGACGCGGCGTGAGGCGCCGGAGCAGCGCCGAGTCTCATTGAAACGGGCCGCCATGGCCCTTCGCAACCCACAGGTAGCTTGGTTGCGCCCCCGGCCGGAAGGCCGTGTTCCGGGCATTTGGGGGGACAGCCCCGCGGCGGGCGGGCGCGGTGGGAGCGGCGCGGGCACGCTGCCGGCCTAGGCCCCGCGCCGCGCCCCTCTGTGCCCGGCCGCCCCCGGGCCGCGGGACTGGCGCCGGGCGCGGGCGCCGCGGGCCGGCGGGCCGGGCGGGGAGGGCCTCCGCGTGCTTGCGGGCCGCGGTCGAACCGGCACGAAGCGCCTGCCCGCGGCGGGGGCCGCCTGTGCTCGCCGGTCGCCGCGCCCCTGGCCCCCCGCGCCCGTAGCCCGCATCCAGCCTCCAGCGGCACCGCCACGCGGGCTGCGCCTGCTCCGGCTTCCAGACCCGAGCCGCTGCGCAGCATCCGGAGGTTCTGCTGCAAAGAAGCCGACTCAAGTCGCGGGGACAGCATTTGCACTTGCCTTTGGCTGACATCTTTTGCACAGATGCACCCCAGCCAGGCTGACACTAACGCACCCTGTCAGAGCAGAAGCTCCAGCTCTGGGGCCGTTGAGTGTAATCCGGAGCGGGGAGAGAGTCAAAAGGGCCTTGCTGTTGGGGAGATGTCGTGCATGAGTGGAGTTCTCTCTCTTCCCCCACTCTATTTCTCTCCCTTCCCCCAAATTGCAGTTATTCAGGCTAAAAGTCAGCTTGGGTCGTTACTTGTCAGGCTTGCCTTAGGCCCCTGATTTGTTGACGTCTAATCCTTAGAAATTGTTGCACATTTTATGTCATCTCGGTGTGCTTTTTTAATGAAATTTGGGAAATAAAGTAGCTATTTGGAGAACTGGCGGCGAGTAAAATCATAACTCTTAAGCAGTTGATTGGTTTTTGTAGTCTCTGGGCAGATGAAGACCTGATTAGACCTCTTTTAAACAATGGTTTTAATAACTTCTGATTGATGCATATTGTGGGATTAAAAACTCGAAAATCTACTTTTAAAATAGGTACTGTAGGAAACTGCGATTTTAAATTTGTGTTAGTTACCTTAGTTTGCATCAGAATGTCCCCCATTTAACTTATGCACACTTTTACATTTACTTTTGTAAGTGCTTAGTGTAGTTTCTTGCACCAGAAAGCTGCTTAATAGTTGAATAATTTTACAATTTGTGTTATTCAAATAGTTTCTTAAGAATTTGATTTTTGCCTTTTGCTCAGCTTAACTACTGATTAAATAGCTTATTATTAAGATTAGTATGAACAGGTATAATACTTCCTTATGAACTGGTGTTCAGGCATAATTCACTTTAATAAGCACCAATCATAATGCAAAATTGAAATCTAAGTTAATAGTGGTAAAATGTAAGCCTAATTGTATTTTCATTTGTGTTCATTGTCTCAGTATTTGAGTTTTTATATGACCATATTGCCTGTACACATCTTTAACACATTGGATTGGCAAATATTAGCTAAATATGAATATTAGCAACATTTTGTGTTTATTCTTTCAAACCGTGACTTAAATTCTTTGAATGTCTTTCACGGAAAAGGGAGCAAAAGCAGTAGTTTGATTTTGTACAATTTTATTTTTGAAATAATAGTAATAGAAATAATATTAGAATCATATATGATAGGACTTAATTATTGGATCCTGCTTGAGTTGTTCTGAACATTTGAAGAAGTTTGTTTTATTTGGTCACCTGCTATCTTCAAGGTCTTTCAGTCTTAATGGTTGTTAATTCATTAATTCAGGAATATTGGTTGCTTTCCATGTGTTAAGTGCCTTTATATGCAGACTACTTATTTACTGTTGGAAGTAACATCCAGAAGCTAAAGGTTAAGGTCCCATTTGAAAATTGACTTGTTAGGTTAGAATTTAAACTTTTCATATAGATTATAGCCTTCTTCCATAGTATTGTAAAGAATTGGTTGAACCTTGTTCCCTAGATTGAAGTACAGTGGTGAGAAACTCATAAGCATTTCAGATGCCAGTATCTTTCATCATTTTAACAAATACAAGTGATGAACTTTGACATTTGAAATGTAAGTACATTTCTAATTTGTATTTGTTGTCTCAAGTGAACTGATGAAATGATTTAATTATTTTAAAGCTACTTGTTCTGTCTTGTGTTTGAAAAAATTGTTGTGGCCATCAAAGTAATGTATAGTGAAGTCTTCACAATAAAGCTTCCTCACCCAGTTTGGGTATCGCTTCAGTTTCTGTCCTTCACATAGGAAAGCTTAAGAAGAAAAGGATTCCAAAGTTTGATGATTTGTTATTTAATGCCAGACCTAAGTGGCATGTTTAGTTTTTGCTGTGCTTAGAGTATTCAAATAATGGAGAAACATTGTATCATCTCCACACAAATTAGTTACATAAGGTTATTTTTATTCTTTTTTTTTTTTTTTAGTACATCTTTTAATAGATCAGAGTTTTCAAGTGGCACATTAAAGATGGTACTCAGGACACTTGTCTTTGATACCACAGCAAAGAATGAAAAATAATAGGAAGAGCCTGCTTTCAAATTTGAAATCAGGCCGTTATTGCTGCTTACTGCCACACATGCAAGAATCACTGTCACACAAAACAGACAAATCTGTTTGCAGTGGAATGTGCTGGCTTTGGGCCATTGGATTACTGTTATTTGTCACTTAGTGCCACTTCAGCAGTGTAGAAGTCCATTTCTAAAGACTTGCATGTGCTTGGACTGCAGTTTTCCTGTCTGTTGAAGTGATCTCCCAAAAGGTTTTTCTATTGCTGTTTCTGTTAGTCCAGGCTGGATTAAGAACTAGTGTAAGAACATAGAGGGAACTTGTAGAGTATGTTCATAGTATTTGTTTCAACGACCAGAAAATGTATAGTTTATGTAGACTTTCATGACCTAGTTATTTTTTGACTTATTAGAAAAATCTCCTTGACTGTGATCCATTTTCATTGAAGACCTGGGAAACCAGAAGCTACCTCTCCATTAGGCCTTGCCTTGGTACCTTTCCTGGCCCAGTTGCTCCTTCCTGGGAAAAGGGCAGGTGAGGTGTTGCGATAGGAGTGTGGGTTAGGACTGGGAGAGAAGGGTAATGTCCAGGAGGATTCAAGCCTGTGTTCCTGGAGTTTTCCCCCTTAAAGGCAGCACCTGCACAAGAATGGTGGCTGTTCTTAAGACCCTCAGGCCCCTACCTTCTGGGCTTGTGTCTGCAGCCTTATTGATTGTCATTCTTCAGATCAATTCTCCATTTATTTTTCTAATATCAGCTCAAGGGCCATGAAGTCCACATTCCATGATTCAAGAGTCCCACAATCAGTGCATTAAATGAAAGAATCTCCTCATAGGAAGGCAGGTGCTGTGCTTGTGCCTGTGGTCTCTGGTTTTAATATCTGGCTGCCTCAGTGCACACCTCTTTCTCTCCCTCCTCTGATGGTGGTAGTGTTTGGCATTCTCTTTGTCCTTATGAAGAAATGCTCCTTTTCATCTCTGTATTGGTACATTGGTACATGTTGGTGTTTTTTTTTTTTTTTTTTCTGCCAAAGGTTTAAAAAGTATTAAAACACTTATTGACAGCTCTAAACTTACAGTCTCCCTGGAGCTATTGTGGAAAAAAAATAGGTCTGTGTAAATGTTAATTGAATACTGTTAGATGTATTAGGTATGCCTTGCTGTAAGATACTGAATGCTGCCCCCCCCCCCCAAATGGCATTAAAACTGCACAAAATGCAGGTTAAGAATGTAGCTTAGTGGTAGAGGGCTTGGGTAGGGTGCTGAGCCCTGGGTTCAACCCCCAAAACAGAAAAAGGAAAACAAAACTGTACAAAATAGAGTGTCACATTCTATACCTGATATTGTGGGTGCCTTGGATATGGTGAGAATGGAGCTGCCCTCTAAGTAGCTTATCCCACTAGGTCCTCAGAGGAGGTTTGCTGGCTGGGTGAGATGCGGTAAGGGCAGCTTTGCAACCACCAAAATAGAAATTTTCCATTGTGAGTGCATGTCAGAAATACTCATTTTTGTTTTAAAATGCATGGAATAGGTTAGGGGATGTAGCTTAGTGGTAGAGTGCTTGCTTGGCATGTGTGAGGCTCTGGGTTCAATCCCTGCACTGAAAAACAAAACACATAGAATAAAGCCAAATTTTGGTCTAAATTACATTTTGCAAGCACAGACCTTGTCAAGTAGAACTAAGAGCATTTAATGTATAATTCTATGCAGAAAGTTATGCTTTACCTCAGGAGTTGACAATCTGCATTGTTTAATTCTCACATAAACATGATAGTGTCCTTTGCCATGGATATAAGCAATGTTTTTAAATTTTATTACATTTGTTTAAATTTAGCCAGGACCATTAACTTGTGAATTTATTGGTTATTTAAATAACTGCAAGAGCTTTCTAGCATCCCTTTCCTGTCCCATTTCTCCTATGTTAGACATTTTGTAACTGAAAAGAAAAGTGAAGCAGTGTCTCTGGTGAGACATATATCATTATATCATTAAAAACATACTCTTTCTGTTCTTTCAGAAGGTATCAACCTTTCCCCTTTTGCAAGGTCAGGCTGAAGCTTTGGGGTAAATAGTAAAGAGTTTGGAAATAAAAGTTTAATTCTGGAGTTTTTGGAGATTCCCACCAGTGTTGTAAAAAAACTTTTCCTTGTATGTGTGTGTATATGTATGTTTGTGTGTGTGTGTGTATGTGAGAGTGTGTGTGTGTATATATAAAATACCTTTTTTTTTTAAACTCGGGACCTTGCACATGCTAGGAAAGCCCTCTACCACTGAACCTAAGTCCCCAGCCCATCTCTTAAGATTGTGTGTGTGTGTGTGTGTGTGTGTGTGTGTGTGTGTGTGTATTTTTTTTTGTACCAGGGATTAAAACCCAGGAGCACTTAACCACTGAGCCACATCTCCGGCCCTTTTTTGTATTTTATTTAGAGACAGATCTCACTGAGTTACTTAGAGCCTTGCTAAGTTGCCGAGGCTGGCTTTGAAGTTGTCCTGCTTGATATATTTAAAAAAAAAAATTTTAAGGACTTTTTTTCAAAGCAGAATGGAGAAGAAGATGAATAAACTTTTAATATATGGCTTCTCTTTATATTTTAGGTAATAATTTTCTTTAGATGGTTGTCAAGACCATATATATTTATTTAAGACCTGAAATAGTCCTTTTAGGTAGATCTGATCTTTGGACAGGAAAAACAAATTTAAAGTGAGACACCAAAGTTTGCAGTATCAGCATTTGAAGAATGCCTCACAGTATGAACTGTCTAGTTTAAAGCAATCCTTATAGCAACTCTATTTGTACTATTATCACCATTTACAGATGAGTGAAGACCTAAAGGTTGTGACTGGAGGTCACATGGGGCTGATAAGTGAATTATCAGGTACTTAGAAGCAGGTCTTTGGACTTCAATATCCAGTGTTTTTTCTACTTTGCCAATTGCTTATCTGAAAGAGACTGTAAAGAGCGCTGTATTTCACATTGTGACTTCCCCCATAGGAGTTCCTTAATGAAAATGTGTAGAATGAAGAAGCAAATGCTTAAGTGTTTAAAAGTTTAATGTTACTAATTTTGTGTAGAGTATATTATGATAAAAGTCCTTACTGCTTTTATTTTTATTTACAAAATAAAGATATGTTATTTTTAAACCATGCCAACAATACAGAGCATTAAAGTGAAAAATCCTCCTCTCTGCTCATTAGCCCCCAGCTTGATGTTTCTCTTCTGTGCTTTTCTCTGATGGGGCATTTGTGGTTGTTATTGTGTTGTTCCATGATGCCGTCTATTCTACCCAGATAGTCACTGAACTGAACTTTTTGAAGCAGACATTGTTTTCATAATTACTGAAGGCACCTGCCCAAGTGAGGTTTTTCTTGTTTACCTGATTTCACCAGGGAAGCAGATATTCTGGAGGTTAAAGTGGCTTTTCAAGATCCAATGTACAGAGGATTATGGAAATTTCTGAGGAATAAAAATGTTGTCCAAACAACTTAAGTTTTTTTCTTGGTAGACATTCAGCCCCTTAATTTTAGCTGCCATGCTCTGGGTTTTTATTTAAAAAGAGGTGATTCTCATTCAGATTCTTGTAGGCCCATTGCCTTTGCACAATGGAGTACCCAGAGTACCATCCTTTCTTTGAATGGAGAGATTGGTGGGTCACCTGTCTGTGAATAGAAGAGAAGTAGGTAATTCACCTGAGTTTTTCTTCACTGTCTCTAGAGTCATCTTTTCTCCTCACTTTGTGGAGTTACAGTACTGCAACAGAGGGAAAAAGAGAGAGAGAGAGAGAGAGAGAGAGAGAGAGAGAACTCTTCCCAACTCAGGTCTGTGTCTCCAGAGACAACCACACTGAACTGTTTCTGATTGATAAAGTAGAAAATTAGGTCTTCCAGGGGTAGCATCCTGTTTTGTCTGGAATTAATTTGTAGGCTGTTAGACACTTCTATTCAGAACCACATAAAGAGAACTTTATATCTTTTATGATTGTTCTGTTCAAGATTTTTGGTGACTGGACGTCATGAGTGTAGTGTCAAAAAGGTAGCTCCCTTAGACTTCAGAAGCTCACAGAGCATTGGGGAGAGAAACAAGCTAATTGTGCTGGATCCATTTTTAGATTAGTAGTTCTTGTAACTACTACACTGTTCATATAGATATGTGAACAGTGTCACATATCAAGAACATGCACTTATTGGTTGCTTTGTTCAACCATTGAATAGTAGTGAGACTGGGCTAGGTGGCTCATGCTTAGCTACTTGGGAGGCTAGAGCAGAAGGATCACAATTTTGGGGTTACCCTGGGCAACTTTAGTGAGTCTTTCAAAATTAAAAAATAAAAAAGGTTGGGGCTGTAGGTCAGAAGTGGAATGCTCCTGGGCTTGATCCCCAGTACAAAGAAAAAAAATAATTACTGGGTAGTTCTCATACACCAGGCATTGAGGCTTTACCAGTGAGCAAAACCAGTCCTCATCTCTCACATGGAGTTTATGGTCTAGTGAGGAGGACAGTTGCTAATCAGGTAATCACAGCAACACATGTATCATACCAACCTCAAAAAGGTGTCCCAAAGGGCTGGGACTGTGGCTCAACAGTAGCGCTTGCCTTGCATGTGTGAGGCGCTGGGTTCAGTTCTCAACACCACGTACAAATAAATAAAATAAAGATCTATCAACAACTAAGGGGAAAAATATTTTTAAAAAATATGTCCCAGAGAAAGGGAACAAATTCTTTTGGCATAGCTCAGGAAAGTTGAGGAGGGTTTTCAGGGAAATTGAGGTTTACAGCAGAGACAGTATGACACCGTGTGTGGTGGCCCTGTGCCTGGAGGGAGGTTGGAATGCTTCAGAGAGCTCAGCCTGTTGTGTCTCAGTACAGAGCTGGCAGGTCCATGATTGTAACCACTATTAGACATTACTGTCGTTATCCTGAAGAAAATGTGGAAGAGGAGATAAGACATTTGGCCATGGAATTTCATAATCAGGTTGCAGTTTGGAATCACACTCTGCCTTATACAGAAGGCTGTCATGGGGTCTCAGTGGCCATAAGGAGATCAGTTAGAAGGGTTCTTGAACTTTAAAAAAAATTTTTTTAGTAGTAGATGGACACAATACCTTTATTATTAATTAACTTTTTAATGGGGTGCTGAGGATCGAACCCAGGGCCTCACATGTGCTAGCCAAGGCTCTACCACTGAGCCACAGCCCAGCCCAGCCCAGGTTCTTGGACTTTTGACTACCGGTGCAGTGGAGGTGGAGTGGCATGGTCCAGGAGAAGGTCAAGGTAAGGTGGATTGCAAAAGCAAGAGAGTGTGACTGTCAGGAAGCTGGGAGATGTCTCTTCTAGCAGGGTGACATTTGAACTTGAGTTTTCAGGCAGGAAGCAGGGGACAAGGGCATGGGGGGAAGAATATTCAGAGGAACAGTCTCAAAGCCTGTGGCATCTCTGGGAAACAAAGACCAATTTGTGGCTAAAATGATGCATAGGATGAAGTGGTGAGATGGGTGTAGAGAGGAGAGGTGAGGACTAAGTGTTCTCTTGGAGCAGGTGAGTGTCTAGAAAACCACAGGTCTGAGGTGGCAGCAAGGGTCCTGGCATGGTCTTCCTCTTGCTAGGTGGGACAACTGCGGGGGTCTGATAGGGATCCTTCATGAGTGTCTAGGACTGGATTCCTTGGCTCTCCAGATCTGGGAATCTACTCTGCAAGCATTTTAACTACCATAACTTTGACGGGGAAGTAGGACATTTCTTTTGGGGACTTCTGAGGCAGATTGATGCAAGGTGAGTAGCCCTTGAGTGTCCTTAATGATAATGGGAAGAATAGTTAGGGAAGGTGACTTTAAGCATAGCATTCCCTTTATTTTTGAGGGGGTAGGGACACCTTTAAAAACATTTCTTTCCTGATTATATTTCTACAAATAAAGTATTAAGAAAGGTGTCACGCATAATATCCTATGATTCTCCTGAGATTATTTCTGTTAAGATCTTTAAATGTTACTTTTAATACTTTTGGAAGCAAATTAAAAATTTTTGAAATAATTGCATGTAATTTGTGATCCTTGGGCACCCTCTGCTGACAGAATTGCCCTCGGGGTACCCCGAGTGCTGATCCCTGTGAACCAGCCCCTAGAACAGTGTCGAACCTCTGCCCAGGTGGCCCTATCCCGGCGCTGTCCCAGACCTCAGTATGGGTGTATGTACAGCTTTTTTCATTTCACCTGTGAATAGGAGTAAATAAATCATACTTCGGACAAATATTTTGCTGTCTCAGACTAGGTTATGTGTGAACAACAACAAAAATCCCAGCTTGTGCTACTCTGAGAGTGGTATTATCCAATTTCAGCACTGAGAGGAATTAAGCAAGCAGAACCAGTCAGAGAAACCCAGAACTTTGCCCCTTTGATGATTCATCATGTTGGGTCTTCACAGTGAGATTTCTGTTTTGTTTGAAGTTCCTTAAGTGACTGATGATTTCTTTTCAATAAACATTTATCTAGCATCTCCTTGCTGCCTGGGCCTGTGTTGGGGGTTAGGATTAGATGCAAAAGCACATTTGTTTTTCTTCAGTGTAAGTACAGATGTGTCCCCAAAGCTATAGAGGTGCTCTCACTGGGGCCTCCACCCCTGCCTTGAAGTAGTGCCCCGGCCCCTGTCCTGCTCATTGCAGCTGCCTTCCAGTTCTTGCTGAATCCTGGCTATGATTAGCCTGGTTCCACGGACATTCTCGTTGCTGGTCAAGGATTTGTCAGCTAAGAACATTATTTTTTTTAATTTTTAATTTTTTATTTTTAATCATACATGACAGTAGAATGCATTTTGACATATTATACATACATGGAGTATAACTTCCCATTCTTGTGGTTATACATGATGTTGAGCTACCCTGGTCAGGTATTCATATGTGAACACAGGAAAGTGATGTCCAGTTCATTCCACTGTCTTTCCTGTTGCCATCCCTTCCCTTCATTCCCCTTTGAGGGCATTCTTGTCTCTGTAGTCTTTTCAAGTAATTGCTCTTGGTACTACTTTGCTTCCTATCTCTGCTCTTTGTGCCAGGAACATAAACTTCCGTTTTCATCTGTGAGTGGAGTTCTAGTCAGTGAGGAAGAGCTGACCTTTTTTTTTTTTTTTTAAAAAAAAAAAAAGAGGGGCTGGAGATGTGGCTCAGCGGTAGTGCGCTCGCCTGGCATGCGTGCGGCCCGGGTTCGATCCTCAGCACCACATACCAACAAAGATGTTGTGTCTGCCGAGAACTAAAAAATAAATATTAAAAATTCTCTCTCTCTATCTCTCTCTCTCTCCTCTCTCACTCTCTCTTAAAAAAAAAAAAAAAAAAAAAAAAAAAAGAAAAAGAAAACTCTTGAAAAAGCAGTCTTCAGTTTGGACTGGAAGTTCAGTGCATGTGACTTGATACACTGTGGCATCATCCTGGCCATGACTCCTTTTCCACCTGTTTGCCAGAGCTGTGTTTGGAAAGAGTCGGCCTCCCATCCCACAACAGACAAACTGCTTTCTTCTTTTTAAGGTGAACAGAAAGTAAAGTACGGGGCTGGGGATGTGGCTCAAGCGGTAGCGCGCTCGCCTGGCATGCGTGCGGCCCGGGTTCGATCCTCAGCACCACATACCAACAAAGATGTTGTGTCCACCGAAAACTAAAAAATAAATATTAAGGAAAAAAAAAAAAAGAAAGTAAAGTACATTGCTGTTCTTTTTCTTTGCAGTGGCTTTTTATCTAATGGAAACAGACTTGAGTTGTATTAATTAGTTGATCACTTCTTACGAAAATGGAAACACATCTCATGTATTTTGTGTGTAAAGCCGTCTTTGTGGGCCCTGTGGACTTCAATCCTCTCAGGGCTGCCTTTCCTCTGGGAGGCAGGTCACCTACAGAGGCCTGTGTGACCCCCTTGCTGAGTGTGTGGAAGGGCAGTCTTGCCTGGTGGAGGTGATGTTGTATGCCAGGTGAGCCACTACCAAGCAAAGGGAGCCATCGCCTGCCTGACAGATCTGGGCAGGGGTCAGGGAAGCATTCTGGAGTCTGGTGTGATCTGGCTCCTGTGTGCTCCCACTGCCCAGCAACTTGGACACTCAAGTTGTTTGCCCAGACTGAGCAACTGGACAGGAACCAGTGGAAGGAAATAACAAAGAGGACGGTGTATGGGTTTGTCTTGTGGTTCTAGTTTTAGGAGTGAAGATGAGTGTAGCTTGCACAACTACAGGAGTCACAACGGCCCTCTGGGGAAGTCCTTCGTAATGATGAGAGCTGATTAACCCACTGTCCCAGATGTAAAACACCTATAAAAACTTAAATCAGGTAACCAGTATACCACTTATGGTAACTTGGAAATAATTTTTATGTTCACAGAATTGGAAACTTGGGACTTAATGGATTGAAAAAGTTGGCTGCCTTCTGAAGTGTTCAGATTGATGGTCATTTCACTGAGAATGTGGGAGTGGTCCTTAAGCCCCCTTTAGGGTTTTAAGTGCTACTCTTGTGCAGTGTCTTGAATCCAGCTAGCTGACATGTGTATTACATATAAGTTATTTTGTGAAATTCTTCCCTTGTTTCTCAGCAAGTGTAGCCCTGAGATCTGAAGTGGTACTAATACAAATACAGCATCAGGAGCTCCTCCCTTCCAGTTAGTGTGACACGGCCCTGAACTTTGCTGACCTGGTCAGAGCAAATGCAGTCAGCCCCAGATCTGAGGCCCTCGAGAGGCTGTTTTTCCCAGTCAGAGGCCTGGTTGAGTTGGTGGTGGTTCTCTTTATTTCCACACCTTGTCCTTGGACAGCCCCGCTGATGGCTTCACTCATATTCCTCTCTCTGTGCTGAGCTCGGCTGTCCTCACATCAGGCACTGTGAGGACAGTAGTGAGAGAGAGCAGGTCCTGCCGCAGGAGACCTCTGCTTGTAGCTGTGCTCCTCAGCAGTGCCGCAGCTCCTGTTCCCAGGAGTCTGCTCCCATGCCATCTCCTCAGGGAGGCCTGTTGATGGCACCTTGGAAGCCCCGGCCTCCTGCCTGCTGTCTTGCCCTGCTTTCCTTCCCGAGCACCTGGTGCCCGTCTGGTACGGCTGCGGTTCCATATCCTAGTGGAGCTTGTAGTTTTCTGTCTCCCCAGAAGACAAGTTGAAGGAGGGCAGGGATTGTGTCCCTTTAATCAGTGTTATGTGCCCAGGGGCTAGAACATGACAAGTGCTCATTGAACATCTATTGACTGACTGGTTTCTGTGGTTCTGGAGATCAAATGCGCCTCACACATGCTAGGCAAATATGCCCCCGAGCCACCTCCCCGCCGTTGGCAGATATTTATGTATAAATTAATTAATGAAAGGTATGTCACAGTGGGTGATTTGGAAGTGCAGAGTCCAGTGGAAAAGAGCTTAGATAACCAGCTATTCTAAGCCAGAGTAGGAAATGCTGTCACAGGAGAGTTATGGGGGACACCATCACTCAGAAGGTTTTTTGGGAAGAGAGTTCACAAACGTGAGCCTCTGGAATTGAATTCTGCAGTGTGAGGAGCTGGCCAGGCCAGTGGGGCCCAAGAGAAGGCCCTGCACAGTGGCATGGGATGTAGGGTGCAGGCGAGTCTGGGAAGGCGTCTGGGCTGCTTTTCACCCGGAAGGTTCTGCATGGGCTTTTCCTGGACCAGTCAGGATCCCTATTGAGAAAGCACTGTGGTGGCCACACGCATTTCAGAGGCGACAGGTGAGCCTAGAGGCAGGCACTCTTACAGAGATGCTTTTGAGGAGCAAGGGATGGCTGCGTGAGGGCAGAGTACGTCAGGTTGCCAGTGGCCATGGCAGGGGTGGGCAGCTTCCATCCCTGAGTGCTGGCGCTGCCTTTCCTGTTGTGAAGCAGTGGGCTGTGTTCCATGTGCGGTTTAGTGGAGTGTCTTTCTCCACTTCTTGCATTGTGAATATTCTTCTGTTAGACTGTTTTCCTCCAGTATTCTTTTTCTTTCTTTCTTTCTTTCTTTCTTTCTTTCTTTCTTTCTTTCTTTCTTTCTTTCTTTCTTTCTTTCTTTCTTGTTTATTTTAGTATTTATTTTTTAGGTGTAGATGGACAAAACACAATGCCTTTATTTTTATGTGGTGCTGAGGATCGAACCCGGGTCCCGCCTGTGCAAGGCAAGCTTTCTACCGCTGAGCCACAATCCCAGCCCTCTTTCTTTCTTCATTAGTGCTGGGTTGGAACCCAGAGCCTTGTCCACTCTAGGCAAGCACTCTGTCACTGAGCCACATCCCCAGTCCTTCAGTATTTTTGGGGGGGGGAGGGGAACGAGGGATCGAAATCAGGGGCACTTAACCACTGAGCCACATCCCCAGCCTTATTTGTATTTTATTTCGAGACAGGGTCTCACTGAGTTGCTTAGTGCCTCACTTTTGCTGAGACTGGCTTTGAACTTGTGAACCTCCCGAGCCGCTGGGATTACAGGTGTGCACCACTGTGCCCGGCACGTTTTTAATTCTTAACTGTCCAAGCATAATGCTACCTTACTGTATCTTACAGTCCCTTGAATTTTGCTGTGGTTTAATTGTTCATGTGTCTGTGCCTTGTGGGCAGCACAGATTCTGATTCTGGCCTTTGCATTGTTCGAAGGATCTAGGGCAGAATTGGTTTCTCTGAACCTCAGGTCTTTTTCTTCATCATTCAGTCAGTAGATCTTTATTAGATTCTAAGTCTTGTGCTTAAGGCCTTGTACGAGATCCAGAACTGGAAGACATGGGATCACAGAGGTAGATCATGGTTAGCACAAGATGTGAACAGTGCTTTTATAAAAGAGCTCAGGAATGCGTGCTGAGGAGTTAGTGCCTGTGTTGAGTTTGAAGGGCAAGTGGGAGTTCATTAGAGCTGCGGAGGAGTCAAAAGCTGCCTGTGTGAGGTGCGAAGGCAATGAGTGAGTGAACGTAGACTCAGGTGCCCAGGGAGATGAGGCTGGATGGGAGGCAGGACAGCTGTTGCCCCAGGCTAGTTAAGACTCTGTGTACACTCTGCCCCCAGGAGAACCTTGTGTTCTGGTTTACACCCATTGTCCTAGTGTAGCTAGTAGTGATCCTTTCACTCTGAAATGTACCTTTGGTTTGGATGATAAATGGTCACCCAACTTAAAATCAGAGTTGGAAGCATTGGGCAGAATCAGCAGGGATCATTTAAAATGCTGGAATGAGGCCAGGACACTACCCCAATTCACTGACCCCAGAGTTGCTCAGGTGTGGCCTGTGGATGTTCTGATTACAGTATAGCCTGGGTTCAGGGTTGAGAGCGGTTGTTTGGCCTTTGTCCTTTGTCCTGTGGGTTTACCACCCACCTCAACCTCCCAGGTGAGCACCTCTGGGACTTGGTGAGCTGCTTGGATGAAAATCCCTCTCTTCAAGGTGTTCAAATCCAGAGTACCACATATTTGCCCTCAGGGAGACTTTTTGAAGTCTCAAGTTACATTTTTCTACCAAAAGATTTTAAATCTTAACAGTGAACTTAAATATATAATTAAAGAATGGAGTGCAAACTATTATAATTTCAGCTAGTACACTGTATCTGCATAATTAAAACCTTGGGAGGACCTTTTTTTTAACAGCTTGTGAGGTGAGAGTTGAGTTGAAGTCACTAATGGACTTCTTCCTTGGGAGTCTCCACTCTCAGAACCCTTTTTCTTGGAACCCTTTATGCTCAGCAGATGGTGACTTTGCAGCTTTGTATTTCTTTGACCTGCCTGTCTTATGAAACTGGCTTCTCATTAACAACTGAAGCAGCTCATTAAAAGGCAAATTCTATGTGGACTTCTTTCCAAAATTGAAAGGAGAAGCAGGGCGAGGACCCACCTTCTAGTGGCCCTTGTCATTGGGCAGATGAGATTGTCCAAAGCTAGCATATTAGAAGAGTTTGTGGACACACCTTTTTCTTCACAGACTTCCTCTAAAATGAAGCTCTGGGTTAGTTAGTGGTGTGCCTTCTTTCCTGGCAGGCGGCCTTCAGTAGCCAAGCTTTTATTGGTTTGGTTCCAGCATGTTTCATTTAGTGAAAAACCCTGTAGCACAGATGGCGCTTACAAGTTTCTGCCTGTGTAGCACTTTGTTTAGTGAAACAGGATAGTTTTGCTTCAGTGTTTTTGGCAGTAGTTGTCTGTGTGTGTAGTGAGGAATTGAGGACATGGTTGGAGAGTTTTGGTGGTAGGAAAGCCTGAGCAGCCAGGAGGAATCTCAGGTGACCAGGTGATGCTGGGACAGAGGCTTAGGAAAGGTGCCGGGCTGCTGCCTCGGAACAACAGAATGAAAACGCATGCAGCGCATTTTAGATGGCTGCTGGCCTGCGGGTCTGTGGACCAAGGGATGTGAAATCTTACAGTTCTGGTGAGTGAGTGCTTACGTAGCTCTTGAGAATTCTGTCTTATAGGTGAAAAGCCTGCCCCGTGCTTCAGGAGCCGTTTTCCTAGTTATGACAGCTGCCTCAGCCATCTTTCCTGTTCAGCAGTTTTTAAGAAAATCAACCTTACTGAAGAATAATTTGATATAATAAATGTACCCATTTTCACACCACCACAGCCAAGATCAAGAATATTTCCATTGCCTAAAACTGTTCCTTCCTGCCTCCTTGCTGTGAGTCCCCACCCCTGTCCAGGCAGCTAGTGAGCTTATTACCCTCCTTTAGCATGGGCCCCAGCAAAGACAGAACTATTTCTGCTACAGTTTCTTTTTAGTTGGTCTTCTGCGTCTTTTCCATTTCTGTTTCTTCTTAAGACTGGCGCTAAGGTGGTTGTAGTGGATATGAAACTTGAGGGATCTTAAACTTCCACTGGGGCTCTCTCCCAGGTAGTATTTACTGATTGACTTCCTAGTTTATCATCTGCTGTCTGTGATGGAGATTCTGCATACCAAATTCTTATGTAATGAGGGCTCTATATTTTCCTGCTGTTTAGTGCTAGCAAAACATCTAAAATTTAACTGCCACTGTGCAATTTAGCTCTATTGTAAACAGGACAGGAAAATTGTTAAAAAGCGGATTTTTGTTAAGTGAATCCTACTTGGAAACAAATTTTAATTCAGTGTCTTCATGAAAGAACTGAGAGAATATGTAGCCAAGTACATATTTTGAGAATGTTATGTCAGGTGAGAGGACTACTATGTGTGTGTGTGTGTGTGTTGCTTTGTTTTGGTACTAGGGATTTAACCCAGGGGCATTTAACCACTGAATTACATCTACAGCCCTTTCTATTTTTTATTTTTAGACAGTGTCTCCCTAAATTGCTGAGGGCCTTGCTAAGTTGCTGAGGCTGGCTTTGAACTTGTAAACTTGTAATCCTCTTGCCTCAGCCTCCTGAGTCACGGGGATTACAGGCATGCACTACGACATCCTGCTATGAGAGGACTACTTTGTGATAGGACTTTAGTGGTCAAAATAAAATGCACAAACAAATGAAACTAGCCACCAAATGGCTGTACTTTGAGTCCTAAGAAGGAGAGATGCTGTCTCTGAGAGTGGCTTTGTAACATGGGTTGTCTGCTTTGTTCCCTAGGACTCTGTGTCCTAGGGAAAAGTAAAGCAAAATTCAGTGGCAGCCAGGCAGCTGCAGTGCATTCAGTGGAGGAACAGGACTTTCTCTGCCTTCCTGTCCTTTGTCTGTTTTTGCATCTGTCACACTCACTGCAAATGGAGGTTCACTTGCCCTGTAACAAAACTGTCAGTGTCTTGAGCCCTTGTTACTCTCACAATCCCACACAGGTCAGTGTGGATAGTTGCTGCTCAGTAAATATTGTTAGTGAAGTTGCTGCTTTGCATTGACTGTCTTCAGACATCCGCAGAACCAACCACATCACTTTCCAAAGTTGGAAGCACCATGTGATTGTTCATAGATTTCAGTCAGCATCCATCCTGCACTGTTGTGATCAATAATTTTTCCTTTTGAAGCAAACATTGACTGCTTTTTTTTCTGCTTTGAGATATTCACATGCCCCGCTGTTCACCCATTTAAGTCAGAGTGGCTTTCAGTATATTCTCAAGTTATGCAATATCACCACAGTCAATTTTAGATTATTTCATTACCCCACAAGAAGCCTCCGATCTGTTGTGCTTATTGCTCGTTGCCCCTATCCCTTAGCTTTGTACGAAGTCGGCTTGGATTGGATTTGTCTGTTCGGGACACTTAAAATGAATGGAGACTTAGAATTTGTGACCTTTAGTTAATCTGGTTTCTTTCTCTCAGCTTTATGTTTTCAGGGTTCATCAGGTCATCACATGTATTAGCCTGATGACATTTTCAAACCCATGTTCCTTAATCCTTGTCAAATCCAGGAGATTCTTGTAGAACTGCAAGGTCGTGAAGTCCAGCATTTTATAGGTGAAATCCAGGTTTTCATCACTCAGAAAAGTTGTTTCTTCTTAATGTTTACTTACTTGAATAAGATGAGGGAGGAGAAGCCCCATTTCTCAGTTTCTCCTGTGTTGGTGTGACTTGGTCATGCTGGTGGACCCTGGCTGGCTTAGCTTTGCATCTGTAAATGGGAGACTGTTCTGGAGCCTTTGTGATGGTCGTCCAGCTTGGAAACTGTTAAGAATGGTGCCAGTGGGCTGGCTGGGGATGTGGCTCAAGCTGTAGCATGCTCGACTGGCATCCGTGCAGCCCGGGTTTGATCCTCAGCACCAAATACAAAGATGTTGTGTCCACCGAAAACTAAAAAAAAGAAATATTAAAAAAAAAAAAGAATGGTGCCAATACAAGAAATTACGATTATTTCCTGGAAAGCCTGATCTATTACTATTGTCCTTTTTGAAGGCAAAGAATATTAATTTAGGGGCAGCCTACGTATACTTGCTTTTGAATTGCTGGAGAGGTGAAGCATTTGGAAGTTTAAGAACTCAGAATGCTGTGCTCTGGCGCCCCCTAGTGTAGGGCTCTCCAGTCACCCTCAGTTTTTGTCCTCAAAGTGGTTTCCTGTGGCTCCCTTTAGTCTGGGTAGAAAAGCTATAGGTGTGCAGGTGGTGATAAACCTGTTTCCTTCTCCCGGTCTTTTGGGCTGAGGTTGAGGAATTTATTTCTGAGCCTAATGTCTTTGTTTTTCCATTGGCACAGACACTGGTGTATCCAGCTTTGCCCAACCCCTTCCCAGGGCCCTCCGATAGCTGAGGTAGCCCCCAGTTTACTCCAAAGACAAAACCAAGAGTGACCAAGCCAGGGGCCTGTGTTTTAGTGAGGTCCCATCCCATCTGTGTCTCCTTCCCATCTGTGTTGTGGGCTTGCCCTCTCTTTCCTGAAGTATTTATTTTTTTCATGTCCACTCTAGAAGGGGCAGAAAATAAATCCATGTGAATAATATGAATTTTGAAAGTCCGGGATGGGGTGGACACACATGGTCCTTCTGCAAAAGACGAATGTGGGTGGCTGATGCCTCAGTGCACAGTCAACTGGACTCTGGACGCCACAGCACATGCTAGAGGAATGCTTAGTAAGTCTCTCTCTCTCTCTCTCTCTCTCTCTCTCTCTCTCTCTCTCTCTCTCTCTAATGTATTTTTAAAGATATTGATGGATCTTTATTTTATTAATTTATTTATATGCAGTGCTGAGAATTGATCCCAGCGCCTCCACATGCTAGGCAAGCGCTGTACCACTGAGCCACAGCCCAGGCCCTTCACAAGCTGCATTCTTGTTCTGCTTTTTGACTCTGATGTACTGCCAACTTTGGTTGGGGGTCCTCAAGACTGAGGCAGCTTCCCAGCATTTACCTTACAGCCTTGGTGGAGCCGTTGGAAGGGCAGAATTAGGGACAGCAGTGCAGACGTTCTGTAGCACGTGTGGCTTACCAGGGCCTTCAGGTACTGCTTTGTTTTGTCCTTATAGCAACCCTTTGTGTGTCCTAGGTCCTGCACTGGATTTTGGAAACAAAGGAAAGAATGGACTTGTTCCTACTTTTTAGTCTCACTTGCTAAATTAATTGTAATTAATTCATGTGACCAGTGGCATTTCCTTCCTCACTAGAGTATGAATCCTGTGAAGTCAGGCACATCTTTATTTTATCCAAAGATGTATAGATCTTTCCCTTTATTTAACAGACTTTAAATTTATTAATCTTCCACAGAAAGGAAAACATTCCCATTCAGATAAGGAGAGGAACAAATATGTTTTTCAGCTTTAGATTTTTTCTCTTTAAAGCTTATTATTTGGAAATAATTTCAACTTTACAAAAGTTGCCAGAAGAAAAATTGTACAAAGAGGGCTCAGATTCTCCTTTACCCAGATCCACTTATGACTTAACTCCATTTGTTGAATTATTTTGGGTGCTTGAATTCCCCCTCAGAGACACACAGGGTATCCAGACCACAGACTCAGAATCAGACACACTTAATCAGACACAATTTTTTCAGAACTCCTTTATTCCTAAATGCCTGAGTGACTTTCCTAAGGAGAGATTTTTCTCCCACGTCACCACAGGCTACGACTCCCACCATGTAAGCTCACACAGATACAGGGTGGGCTTCCATGCTGTGGTCCAGATCCTTGTCCCTCATGGTACCTACCTGTGACTCTGGATCCAGCTGGGGGCAGGTATTGCATTTAGTTTTTGTTCCTCTTTAGCTTTCTGTGATCTGAAACATGATGTGATCTTTTTGAATTGCACAGTCCCCACCCTTTGCCTTTGGTAACATTCTGCATTTTGCCAAACCTAAGAGAATCTTTTTTTTTGAGAGGTGGTGCTAGGGATCAAACCCAGGGCCTCTTGAATGCTGGGTAATCAATGTACTGCCGAATCACATTCTCCCAGCCCTAAAAAGAATCCCCCCCCCCCCCAGTGCTGGGCATCAATCCCTGTGTTTGAATTTCTTTGTAAACTCTTAGGTGTCACAAAACATGCTTCAGCCTTGAGTCAGATATCATTTTCGTTAAATAGTTGCCATTAAGATGGCAAGGCAGTGTAATTTATGTCCACTGGATGGAATTTGCTCTTCAATAAATATTTGGCCTCTCTTATAGTTCCTTTGGAAGGGTTGTTAAGGATTGAGCCCAAGAGTACTCTACCTCTGAGCTTCATCTCCATTCTCCACTTTGTTAAATTTTGAGACAGAGTCTTGCTAAGTTGCCTAGGCTGGCCTTGAACTTGCACTCCTCCTGCCTCAGCCTTGGGAATTGCTGGGATGACATTATGCCCCCATTTAGATCTTTTTTTAAAAGACTTCAGGTTACATATGAACTCAGTAAAGTGTGTTGAGAAGTGTAATGTAAATCAATACTTCACGTTCATTTTCAGTTTTCTAGAAGAAAACCTGCCCAAAGAAAATACCTAACAATCCTATAGGACATTCCAGTTCTTATCTCTATGTCTTTTCCACATTCTGAATTAAAATAGATCCTTTGGTATCACTGGTAAGAGAATATACAATGGATGATTTTTAGTGCCGCATGCTCTTAGTGAATCTTAAGTTTTAACTTCACACTTGCAATATCTTAGCAGTTCCTTGGTTACTACTCTTGTACCTTTTGAGTTCATTTTCTGGAATTTATAAGGAGCACTCCCCCTTCCAAAAAATGGGTATGTTATTTTTCCTTCTTTCTTTTCCTCTTCTGCCCTCCACCTTCCCTGCCCAACTTGGGGTTGAGCCCAAGGCCTCATGCCTGCTAAGCACAGTGCTCCGTCCCTCACCAGAGAATGTTAGTTTTCTTTTGCACTTGAGTAAGAATCTGACAATAGGGTGGAATTCTTTGAAAAAAAAAAAAATACTGTGGAATTCTAGGAACAAAGTAACTTCTTGAACTTTCCAAATATTTTGTCCCATTGCTTTATAGCTTTGCTGTTCTGCTGTTAAAACCTGTTGAGTTTAAATTTAAAACACTTTACATTTAAAGCTCTTTACATTTAGTAGGCTAGTTTCCACACTTTCTAATAGCTTCCCCAATTCCTTTTCACCATTCCGTTGCTTGGGATGTGCCTGAGTGAAATTTAAACTTTCCCCCTTGTTGCTGAAGGTAAGAAGATCTGAGATCACCCCTAAATCATTTTGAGACTGTTACTTTTCACTATTACTGTTAACACTTAGTGTTGTGGGCTTGTTGCAAGTATGTGGAGACATTTTTTTGCTGGGGGCTGACCAAGAGACCTCCCTCAAGGGCCGGTCCTTTCCTGTGCAGGGCAAACTACCAGCAGAGGTGAAAATTGGTTACCATTTTTCTGCATTTATTATAGTAATGAGTATTATCCATTTATCTAATATTTAGTTACAGGTTATTTATTTACTTATTTATTTATTACCAGGGATTAAACAAAGGGATTCTTAACCACGGAGCCACATCCTCAACCCTTTTTTATTTTTATTTTGAGACAGGGTCTCACTAAGTTGCCTGGGACCTCTCTGAGTTGCTGAGGCTGGTCTCCAACTTTTATGATCCTCCTGCCTTAGCGTCTCAAGTTGCTGGGGTTACAGTTGTGCACCACTGCACGTGGCTAGTTACAGGTTATTTTTGAGGCATACATATATAAATTTCCCTATAAGTTAATAGATTTTAAGCTGTGCAGAGCAGAGGACTGTTCCTCCCGCCCCCCACACTTAGTAGTTTTCAAGTAAAGATCAAGGAATTGCTGTGGAAATCACTCAACGATGGTTCTTGTCAGTGACTGACTTCTTGCAACTCCAGGAAGCATACACTGGTGGGTACTGGCTGGCGCTCATCTGTGCTTTTGCCATGTGTTTTTCCAAAAATCTGTGAAATCAAGTCTCATAGCTAGATGCTGCATTTATCTGCTGTATGTGTCTGTGCATCATGTTCAAGTGCATTTTTAAAATAAAGAAATTACATACTTAGAGATCATTAATCAGGATCATTAACACTTGTCTGTTTTGGATTTACCTCTCTTCCCTCTTGAAACTCATTTTCAGCTTTTTGCTATGTTAGGGAAAATTGAAATGGAGGTGGTGACATGAGTCAGCAGAAAAGTGAATGGAGGTACAAAGGCAAACCGGAAATACTGGTGGATCAGAAATCTCTCTCCCATCAGCAGGACTATGCTTGCTGTACACAGTTGACATGTTTCACAAGAAACTTTGTCAATTTTAGAGTAGTGTTCTTTGACAGTTTATGGAAAAGTTTAAGATTTTTCTTTTTAGTAGTTGGTAAATAGTACACATAGGAAAATTTCAGTTTGCAGTCCTCAGTTTAAGTTGTAAAAGGATTTTGGGGATTCTGGCCCAAATATTGCATAGGATTGCTACCATCCACATAGTATTTTTGGGAGAATATAAATGATTTATATTTTTTATGTGATGGCTGATTCTCTCTCTTTTTTTTCCCCCAGTATATTTTTGGAGATTTTAGTCCTGATGAATTCAATCAGTTCTTTGTGACTCCTCGCTCTTCAGTTGAGGTAAGATAAAGCTGTTTTAGTGAATAAATGTAAATCAATACAATTAATGGTTGTATTTGCTTCTTGATTTTTAATTTGTTTTTGAATGAAGAATTCCAGTCTACAGAAAAGTACAGACTAATATGAGAAATGCCTGAACCCACCAGCTAGATTTGATGAATATTAACATTTTTCTGTATTTGCCTTATATTTTCAAAACATGAAAAAACTATTACAGATGCAGTTTGGAGCCTGTTGCCTCCATCTCATTCCCCTCCGTGCCCTGGAAGAGCTCTGTGGCAGGTGCCACGAGCGGTTCCTGACTATGTTGTTCTCCTAGGCTTCATGCACATCTATTGTCTCCAGGGAGTGAATTGTAGTGTTCTGTGAGCTTCAAAATGTCGTGTGAATGATATATTGTGTTCATCCTTTGTAGTTTATTTTAAGCTACTGTTGTATGTTTCAGCTTATCTGTGCTTATACATTTATTCTTGTTCTTTGATTTTAATTGCTCAGTACCATGGCTCTAATGCAATAGTTTATTTACATGTCCTCCTGAGGACCATTTTGGTCTTAGGTTCAACTGTTAAAAACATAGACATAGCTTGTCCTGTCTCCTTGAGTCCCTCTGTACGCATTCTCCGGAATGTGGGGTGGGTGGCCCAGATTTGTACCCCTGGGGGTAATGCACTTTTGTAGTCTTCCTGGTGATTGGTTACTGGTTTGCTGTCTGAGAGGTTTTCAGTCTGCATTCCCTTCAGCCAGCCTGCAGGTTTTCTTCTTCACATTTTTTTTTTTGGGGGGGGTGGGTGGGTACTGGGGATTAA
Organism: Urocitellus parryii; assembly: GCF_045843805.1. Lineage (NCBI taxonomy): Eukaryota > Metazoa > Chordata > Mammalia > Rodentia > Sciuridae > Urocitellus > Urocitellus parryii. The sequence goes on from NC_135545.1 coordinate 55,394,593, forward strand.
ACTCAGTCAGGGACACTGGAGCCACACCCCCAACTCTATTTTGTTCAGGATTACAGGCAGTGCCACCACACCTGGCTTTTCTTCACATTTTAAAAAAATAAATGTAAATTCTCAGTATTGGCATATTTTGAATTCTAATAAATGGATTCTCTTTAAAAAAATTTTTTTTTTAGGGGCTCTGACTTTGCCTTGCCCACTACAGTTGTGCTCTCAGCACCATTTGCCAAGAGCACCTTTATTTTATGTGGATTGAACACCAGTGCCTCACACATGCTAGGCAGGTTCCACTGAGCCACAACCCCAGCCCAGATTCTCATTGTTTTAATTCACATTTCCAAGATTACAGATAATTGATGCCAACTCATTATTGTCACACGTCCCTTGACTCTGTAGATTTTCTCTTCTTGAGTTACTTTGTCTTTATATCTTACCTGTATTTTCAAATCATGTGGCTTATTTTGTTCTTTTGATTTTCAGGATAAATAATCTTTGGTCTTACATGTTACAGGTACCTCTTCCTAGCATGAGGCTTTTAATCATGTGCCATACACTTTTTGGGGTGTTTTGTTGGGAAAGAGGAGTATGTATTTTAACTTTAAAGTCAAATGTGTTGATTTTGTTTTCATGTTTTTTGGATTTATAATTTAAAAAAAAACACAATCTTGAAGAAAAACTTCTTTCTCTTCCCAGAGGGATGAAGACATTTTTGTCTGGGGTTTTTAAACTTTTTATTTCTACACTTGAGTGTGTAATACAGTCCTGACTTGTGTATTTGTGTGGCAGCAGGACTCTGACTTTCCCTTGCCTACCGCAGTTGGGCTCTCAGCACCATTTGCTGAGAGCACGGCCCTCAGGTGTTGATGGCCCTGTCTGTGTGGTTCTGTGTGCCCTGTCTGAAGTCTTCTGGTTGTCTCAGGCTTCTGGTAGAATGGGAACCCTAACCTAATTCACAGGTGTTTGACCGCCCTACACCCTTAATTCTTTGTTATGGCATGTTTGTGATCAGCATGCCAAATCCCATGGAGAATCTTACCAAAATTTTAGTTGAATTTTATTAAAATTATGGATTAATTTATAAAATAATTAATAGCTTTATGATGATGAGTTTTCCTGAAAATGACATTGTTATATTTTAATCATTCAGGCATTCATTCATTCCTTTTTTTTTTTAATATTTATTTTTTAGTTGTAGTTGGACACAATACCTTTATTTATTTATTTTTATGTGGTGCTGAGGGTTGAACCCAGGGCCCCGCACATGCTAGGCAAGGGCTCCGCTGAGCCCCAGCCCAGCCCATTCATCCTTTTTTAAAAAAATTATTTTTAACTGTAGATGGACACAATACCTATAATTAATTAATTTATTTTTATGTGATGCTGAGGATCGAACCCAGTGGTAGAGACAAGCACTCTACCACTGAGCCACAACCCTCATTCATTCTTTTTTTTGTATTACGGAATAAAACCAGGTCCCATGCATACTAGGCAAGTGCTCTCCCAATGAGTGAAATCCCCAGCTCCAGTCCTCTTTTAAAATGTCTACTCTCTGTGATTAATGATATCTGTTTTAGTTTAAGAATAACATGTCTTTGTCATCTTTTCAGATTTATATTTTAGATATGAAGCTGTTGAAAATGGGATTGAAAGGGAGAGAAGTATATAAGCAGTCAAATCTTTAACTTTTTCCCCCTAAATATTTAGTTTTTAATTATAGGTGGACACAATAAATATCTTTATTTTTTTTTTTTTTATGTGGTGCTGAGGATCGAATTTAGTGTCTCACGCATATTAGGCAAGCACTCTACCTCTGAGTCACAACCCCAGCCCAAATCTTTAACTTTTAATGAAGTTTAACTAGCCTCTTAGGTCCTTCACTGATAAGTACACACAAGCGTATGTTTGCATGTACATTAAATATTCATGCATGGAGTTCTTTCATTGGATAAAATGGGTGGGGAGAGCTAACTGGTTTGAGTAGGGTCCTGAAGTCCAGGGCTGGGGTCTGTCAGGGGCACTTCCATTTAACCTTGGCAGGTCTTTCACTCCTCTTCACCTTGGCTGCTTAAATTCTAAGAATTGTTTTTTAGAGTTGTGGAGGTAAGACTAAAAAAGAATATATTGAAAACATTGTATTTAGGTAGTATAGATGTAAGAAAGATTTATGCTTGTTTTCTTCTGTTTCACTTTAGGAAAAAGAAAATAAAGTTTATATCAGATTTCATTTTGGAAATTGAATACATTCAATTCGAAGTCATTCCCATCTCTTGTGATCATTGATATCATTATGTTAAGGAATCTGAAGTCTGAGCCAGGAAAAAGTGAAAGTTATATTACATTGCCTGAGGCAGTAAGATGTATCTGTATGTTTTAGAATTTTGTAGAACAAGCTCTGAAATTTAGTGTTTTCCAATAAAAAACATTTAATTAGGAAAAATGTAATCAGGTTTCATATTCCCTAAGTGTTAGTGTTGAGTTGTAACTTTATAGACTCTGCTAATGATCCATTTAAAATAATTTGTCTTTGAATCATAGGAAGACCTGGCAGCGCTTGCCAAGAACACTGCAACTTAACTTCTCTTTGTGATGAAGTATTTTACAAATGATAAAGCCCAACTTCTGTTCCCCCTGGCTCCCCCATTTAAACAGGCTAGGCTGTCTTGGGCACTTCCTTTATCTCCTCATGCCTCCTTTTTTTTTCTTTCCTTGTGTTTTTAATTTGATAAAATAGAGAATGCCCATTTACTTTACAGAAATGTTTTAAAATTCGCTAACGTCTAGTCTGATACCCGACATGTAGCATGTATTCTGAAATAGGAATGGTGCAGAGGTTCAGGTCAGGCCACACCTTGCATTTGCAGAAGCAATGGCTGTTTCTCATCAAAGTCAGGTTTGCTCTAGAAATCTCAGTGTTTCTGCATTTATTTGGACTTTTTCTTCTTTTCTTCCTCCTCCTCCTCCTCCTCCTCTTTTTTTTTTTGAGCATGCATTAAAGTTTGAGGGAGTGTGACAAATGCTGTTTATTCACCAAAGGGCCAAATTAATTAATTAATTAATTTGACTAATTAACATAATCGGATTCCGTTATTCTCAATATTATAATTATTACATTTCAAGAACCTGCTTTATAATGACATATAATTATGAAGTAGTGACTGTTTGAGGGGTTTGTGAGGACTGAGTACTGGCCCCTCACTTCCTGCACAACCCTTTGATCTCTATCTTATAGTAAAATAATTGCACTTCATTCATGCACCTCTTCTATCACTGGGCTGTAGCACAAATTAGAATCTGGCCCTAATTGTCATACGTGTTTTTTTAACTGTTAGGAAGTTGATGACGTGCATTTCTTTGCATGAGGCCCAGAACTGAAAAGCCCCAAATTAAGAAATGTAGATTGCTGTAATGTGACAGCATTCCACCCTCCCCAAGCCACACTCCTCTCAGTGAGAGCTCTGTTGTCTATGGTTTGCTTGTTGGAAAGCTTGCCCCTGGTTAAGACAGGGTGGCCATTAGTTTAATGGATGTGGGTGATGCTAAATATTATGTTAATTCTTTAAAGGTAACTGGTAACTTTCTAGGACTCTTCTCTAGTTTATAAACCAAGGTGATTTAAAAATTTCCCCAGTGGGGAAAATGCCTTCAACTCATTTAATCAGCACATTTCCACCCCTTCATAATGCTTGAAATAGGGAGGAAATGCTTGTTTTTCTTGTAGCCATCTAGACTCTCTGTGTTGGAGGCAACATACACTTTGGCCACCACTGAACAAGCCCACAGTAACCTAGTGCCGCTATAGGTGTGTGTGTGTGTGTGTGTGTGTGTGTGTGTGTGTGTGTGTGTTGGTGGGGAGGTTGTGATGCACAGTTAAGACTGATCTGAATTTGGTCTCCTTATGGGACTTCATGGGAGGGGTCCTGCCTCTCAAGTGTCCTTCCAGTGGGGAGCAAAACATGGCCACCTCAGGAGGAGACTGAAGCATGACCTTTGCCCAGGATGCCTGTCCAGGACTGGAGCAGTATTTTCAGACTTACGTTGATTTGATATTAAATCTGAAATAACTAGATTTTGGCTTTTTGTACTGTTCAGTTTGCATTTGTGTGGGGAATTTTATGTCTGCTATGATTTTTAAAATTTTGTATTTTTTTTTAAATTGTATTAGTTATTGATGGACCTTTATTTATTTGTTTGTTTGTTTGTTTATATGTGCTACTGAGAATCAAACCAGCACCTCACACATGCTAGGCAAGTGCTCTACCACTGAGCCACAACCCCAGCCCAAATTTTGTATTCTTATAAGTAGCTGTACAAATAAAAAGAGTGAACTTTGGACTACTCTTCCAGTCTTATTTTACTGTGTGTTTATTGTATCAAGTTATCTTTTTATCCAGTTAACAGAGACTAAGGAGTATCTTTGTGTGGTTGAGATTTGTGGAATGAAAGGTGCCATGTGCCCAAAGGGAGGGAAACCATTTTAGATATTGTGGAATTCATCCAGCATCGTAATCCCCACATTACCGAATCAAAGCAAATGCTAAAATACAGAACTTTGTTCTGATACATGAGATCGTGACATCCTTTGGGCATCGATGCACCTGAGCTGGATGGTGGTCTGTGATTGGACCCTCTTTACCGATCCCTAGAGGTGCATTTGTTCACTTCCCTGGGACGCTCAGCCCTGGCTGCTGCTTGGTACTCCATGGAAACAGACCCCCTTCCTGAAAGCAGCAGGAAGACGTGTCCAGCATATCCTGAGCACTCGGACAGCATTGCCTTGTGTTGCTGGGCCATCCTGTCAGGGAGTGCTTCTGATGTCCGTGGGTAGTCTTCCCAGCTCACTGCCTCTGAGGGCTGAAGATTATTTTTTCAGTCTTTCCTCCCCCATGAAGAACAAAGTATAGGTGTAAAGAGAACTTTCTTCTGATATATGGGATTATGACATCCTTTGGGCTTCTTGATGAGATTTTTGTGCAGTAATTCAAAATAGTATAGATAGATCTCCATCTCCAGGGGACACTATGTGTCATTGGCAGTGGCAGAAGGAGCAGATGTTAGGATGAGAGTTTGCACGCTGCTTCTTGTGACTGAAGCAGGGCAGAGTCATGCTTCATGGTATCCTTGACAGCTCTGTGCCCACTGCTTTGGACAGACGCATGCCTCTACTCTGACTGTGGTCCACCTGAAGTGTGGCATGTGGACTGGTCTCTGCTCTACAGGGGCCAGGTGCAGTGTCCATGTCAGCACTTGTCTGTGTGCTGAGTATGGTGCCTCCTGACCAGGGGACTGTACAGCTGCAGGTCCTGAGGTGTTGGCTTCCCTTCTAGTCACCTCTTTTTTTCCCCTTGCTTTCCTGTTTGTCATTATTTTCAGGGGCAAGAGCTTAGGGGTAGGTGTGAGGAGTTATCCGTTCTGATTGCCAAATTGTCTTGCTAAGAGTTCATCAGCCACTCAGGCAGCAGCTCCACAACAGCAGTGGGTGAGAGCCGCCAGGGAGCTCCCACCCCAGTGGGCCCCAGCCCCATCTGGACTTGCAGGCCATTGTGCTGCATGGATGTGTGAGCAGACTTGGAGAAGGGTTGCACAGAGTGATGGTGTTTTGGTTTCTGTTTGCTTCCAGGTAGCAGATATTTGTTCTTTCTTACCTAATTCCTTCTCCTAAATTTTCTTTTTCCACACATGTCATTTGAAGCATTCCCAGCTCTTGGACCAACATGGACTAGCTAGGAAGAAGTACTGGAGAGGTTCACAGTATGATCCTGCTTTTTACAAGGAAGTCTGATTGTGTCATTTGCTTTCTCTCAAACAAGAAACATGATATCTAGCCATGGATTCATTTATGCGTGGGGCACTGTGTTTAAAAGGGAGCCATGGTCTCAGGCCCATCTTTCTGGTGGGCTATTGTTCTCTGCTCTCTGACAATAGACCTGGTCCTAACCTCTGCTGCTGTGCTGTGCTGGTCATGAAAAGAGTGCCGATGGTCAGGAAGAGTCATCTTCACTAGTGGACAGCAGAGGGTCTGTGGTCTCTGTGGTCAGCCACCAACAGCCCAAGAAAAGTAAAGAAGTCTGTGTCAGAAGCATTTATTGTAGCCAATTTCCATGTCTGTTAGAGTTCATTTAAAAATTTGGCCTCATTTTTGGATGTTTCATAATGATAAATATTTGAAAGCATTTTTATAGTGTTTTTTTTTCCTTTAAGGGAATAAAAGCTGATTTTAGATTTTAGAGACTCACTATGTATGTTATTCTAGTAAAAGTAATGTCAAGAGAAGTTGCATGGATAAAGGGTTTTAATGAAATGTTGCCTTAATGAGCAGTAGAAAGTATTGGGTTTTAACTTCCTGTTGAATTAAAATTTGTTTTCTGATTCCTTGTGCAGCTCCCTCCGTACAGCGGAACAGCTCTGTGTGGAACACAGGCTGCAGATGAACTGCCTGATGGTAAGCTGGTTCTCTCCTATTTCCCGACTCGGTTCTGTCCAGGTGTCCTTGGTGGGCTGCTACCTGCAAACATTGCTGTCCTCTGGTTCATGCTTTTTGAATCAACATTTCTTTGTAGTGTTAAGTTGTTGAACTACAGTGTAATTCATCAGTGAGCTGCTCTGACTGGCAAACTGGCTCTAAGGGGTGTGTTGGACCTCAGAGTCCAAGACTCGGGATTCAGCCTAGGGAATGGTTGTTTAGTTTTTTTCTTAAGTGTTCTCGGTGCCACACGTGTGCCATTCTTTATAGCCTCACGCTTAGGTTTCAAGAGAGTTTCCTCGTTTTGCTGCTGGGGGAGCAGCAGGCCCAGGGATGGGTGGTCTTGGGGGATAGTTTTTGGACATCTAAGGGCCATCTGGAACTGTTGTTTTTTGCCCCAGTCTGTGGTTGCCCTCTTGGGAATTCAGGGAAAGGCTTCATTTCTTGGTGTGCCCTTCTTTTGGACTTGGTCACAGGCCCTGGGCTGATGGCCAGGGATGGCACTTATTGAGATGCAACCATTTTCTTTTGTTTCAGCACCAGTGTTGAAATGCTAGAAGCTCTGCAATCAGCACAGGCTGCTGTCTCAGGCTGAAACCTGTCTAGATCATTTTCAGTTCGCACTAAAGGCCCTTGCTGGCCTCTGAGAAGCTGAAAGAATATTATTTCTTGGAGAGCCAGGAGTTTTGATTCCCTTTTTAGTTAGTGTGGTAAGACTTGTGAAAAAAGATTTACCAAGTTAACCTTTTATTCCACATGGTAACATTGAAAGTGATTGTATCTAAAGTTATCCATTTTATAAGGAACAGTAATATAGAAGACTATAGGGGAAAGTGCACATTTAATATTAGCTGAGGATGATTAATAAAACAGATGAAGTTCTGGGGACTCAAAAGCCTGCTGCAGCCTCTAGGCCACTTTTCCATCTTACTGCATGTGCTGGGGGCGGGGTCCTTCCTCCTGTGCCTCTGCCGAGCACGCAGAGAGCATATGCTGCTGCATGTTCTGTGCTTACAGATGCTCTGTTCTCCCTTCTGTGCTTTCTTCCTGGTCCCACACCCTCTCATCCACTCCCCCTTTAGGCTTTTGTACTTCTTGGCTCTCCTCCTCCATTCTCTGCTCCCTTAATCCTTCTTTTATTCTACTGGAAACACAGCTGGAATATTGCCACCTTCCTGCGTGCTAGGCCCCTGTCTCTGAAGCCTCTTTGCTCTGTGTTTCCATTACTTTGGTTACTCTTGATGGGCCTGCCCCCCTGATGGCAATGGGTCTGCCTCCCTTTCAGCATGCCCAGCTGTGGGTGGCAGGGACACATTAATTTCTGAATGTCTGTCAGCTGCACAGTGTATATCCAGAAGCCTGAAGCCCTCGGTGTGTTTTTTTGTTGGCTGAATGATTTAAGATGCTTTCTGCTGCTGCCTCCCACCACAGCCAGCTGCAGCAGACCACCTGCAGGCACTTCCTCGTAGCATCACTTTTTATAGCTCTGCCTTTTTAGACAGTTTCTAGAGCTCTTCATAGCCTCGCCTCAACCCCCACCCCATTTAGTTGTCCTCCAGGCTCCACGGACCTCTCTGTAGCTCTTATTGAAATGACCTGGTCCTGTGCCTAGCAGCAGTCACAGCTTCACCTCACTCTCTGCATCCTCCTCCTCAGTTGGCTTGTCTGTCTCCTTAGTAAGTGTGAACTTCCTGCATGGGGACCTGGTCCTGCTCACCTCTGGCCTTCCACCCCCTACCTTGCACCTCGGGCCACTGTACTGCATGTACTGTGCACCCTTTGAGAATCGCTGCCCTGGGATGTTGTCATTTCATCTGAGCTGCTTCTGGTTCCTTCAGCAAATCTGCCTGCAGCACCTGAGTGTAGCCTTCCTGTCTTCCCATGTTGAAAACCATGCCCGCAGGCCTCCTCCACTCTCTCCCGACACACTGGGCTCTGCCTGAGCTTTCTACCGTGCAGTGCACTTGTGTCCACTGTTAGCATCCTTGGGAAGAGGAACTGTCCTGGCTGTGATTTTCGCCTTCCAGTGATGCCAACCAAACAGTACTGGGTGGACATCTTGGTGGTAGGGGTGGCACGTTGTAGCAACTGTGTCCACGCTACTTCCCCCCAGCTCATGTAACGCTCTGAGATTGAGAGTCGAGGTGGGGAAGGCAGTGCTCTGCTGGAAACAGCCTTACCTGAGCAGCATGCTGAGTCCATGAGGTTTTACAGCACGCACCAGCATCTCGGGGTTCCCTGGGTGGGTGTCCTTCACCCAGGCACATTCACTTCCATCCACATAGCTTTGCAGCCTCACACATCATGAGTAGGTGATGCTGGAAGCAGAATGGACAGTCAGCCCCTAGACAGAATAACCATTCTCTCTCTCTCTCTCTTTTTTTTTTTTTAAAGAGAGAGAGAGAGAGTTTTTAATATTTATTTTTTAGTTCTCGGTGGACACAACATCTTTGTTGGTATGTGGTGCTGAGGATCGAACCCGGGCCGCACGCATGCCAGGAGAGTATGCTACCGCTTGAGCCACATCGCCAGCCCAATCATTCTCTTTTTAATGAAGGAAACAAAAAATGAATACCCAGGGATCAGAGGACACAGGCTATCCTATTGGTAGCTTTAAGTGTAGACGTGCTGATAGGTGTAATCATGATCAGTGTTCTTTCCCAAGAACTTTCTGTTTTTGTGGGCAGGATTGCACCACTTGCCCGCCCCAGTTATGATACTAAAACAAATGGAAGACTCAGCTCAGTCAGCCATTAGGCACCTGACTTCTTGCCTCCCATTGACTAGCACATCATTGGCTTTTATTGGTCTGTATTTTTCTTTTTGGTGCTGGGGATTGAAATCAGGGGCGCTCAACCACTGAGCCACATCCCAGCCGGTTTTTAGTTTTTATTTTGAGACAGGGCCTCATTAATTTGCTTAGGGCCTCACCAAGTTGCTGAGGCTGGCTTTGAACTTGTGATTCTCCTGCCTCAGCCTCCAAAGCTGCTGGAATTACAGGTGTACGCCACTTGCCTAACTGGTCTGTTTTTAATTCCTAAAAAAAGACTTTGGAGCCAAGGTAAAACATAGTCAGTTTTCTCTAGTAGGACACCATTCCTGGTGCAGTGTGATAACTTTTCTTGAAATATGTTCCCTGAAAAAACATTGGCCCCTTATGCTAGACTCAATGACATCTTCACTCTTGCATTAAAAATGAATTATAAGTCATGTGTCCTTTTCTTAGCTTCAAACTTAAAACCTTTTAGTCAAATAGAGAGTAACATTGATGCTTGAAGTCTGTTGAAAGACACAGTTCTCATATTCAACCTAATTTCAGAGAAATGAGCTATGAAGATATGTACAGCTTGTCATCAATGAATATGTAGATTATGGCTAACAGGGAGGAAGTATAAAAAAGTTCCAAAGAGATATTTAGAAGTCCAGATTTATCTGTTGGAGTGTTTGGAAGTGTCTTTGCCACTCATGGAGTTGATGGAGTGTGAATTCATTCAGTGGGCACTACATCCACCTTAGGAGGCCATTTCCATGTTTCCATTGAGGTGCCCGTGGAGGAGGCCCAGAGACAGTATATGCTTCTGGACGGGATTCTTTGTGTACCTCATGTCTCTGAGTTCTTGAGTCACACTAATTAGAGAAGCTGACATGACAATGTTTTGGTCGCCATGTCCTCCCCAACCCCCCAAAGTAAGTTGTCCAAAGTACATATTCCCATAAGCATAAAGTAAGGTGTAAGCAAGTTTCCTTTGAGGTTTGGTTGTTGTTTTGTGGTGCTGGGAATTGAACCCAGGCACGTGCCACTGATCTGCCTCCCAGCCGAGGTATGTACAAAACCAAAACTTTTTGTTTTAATTTTAAAATTTTTTTAAATGTTAAAATTTAAAAAAAAATTAATTATTGGTAGACGTTTATTTGTTTATTTTTTGGGAGGCACTGGGGATTGAACTTAGGGGCTCTCAACCACTGAGCCACATCCACAGCCCTATTTTTTTTTTTTAAAGAGAGAGTGAGAGAGAGAGGGGGACAGAGAGAGAGAGAGAATTTTAACATTTATTTATTTTTTCTTAGTTCTCGGCAGACACAACATCTTTGGTATGTGGTGCTGAGGATCGAACCCGGGCCACAAGCATGCTAGGCGAGCGCGCTACCGCTTGAGCCACATCCCCAGCCCCATCCACAGCCCTATTTTGAATTTTATTTAGAAACAGGGTCTCACTGAGTTGCTTAGCACCTCACTGTTGCTAAGGCTGGCTTTGAACTTGTGATCTTCCTGCCTCAGCCTCCTGAGCCACTAGGATTACAGGCATGTGTCACTGCGCCCATCTGGACCTTTATTTTATTCATTTGTTTATATGCAATGTTGAGAATCGAACCCAGTGCCTTACATGTGAGGCAAGCACTCCACCACTGAGCCACAACCCCAGCCCAAGACAAAATATATTTTTTTAAATGTTTATTTTTTAGTTGTAGTTGGACACAATACCTTTATTTCACTCATTTATTCTTATGTGATGCTGAGATTCGAACCCAGGGTCTTGCACATGCAAGGCGAGTGCTCTACCACTGAGCCACAATCCCAGCCTGACAAAACATTTTTTTTTAACCACAAATTTATTTTAACTTTTGTATTCTAAAATTCTTTTTTAGTTACCCAAAAGATTGAAGAAAAGCATAGGTTTTTATTTTTCATCCCCCTTGAATATAATTTTATAGATGTTATTTATTTTCAGCAAATTATTTATTGAACCTAGAAATTATACACAGAGAAACACACAAACACACACATTTATTTATTTTTTTCTTTTTTGGGGTGGTACCAAGGATTGAACTCAGGGGCACTTGACCACTGAGCCATCCCCACCCTATTTTCTATTTTATTAGAGACAGGGACTCACTGAGTTGCTAAGCGCCTCAACATTGTTGAGGCTGGCTTTGAACTCCCGATCCTCCTATCTCAGCCTCCCAAGATGCTGGGATTACAGGCATGCATGGCTAGAAATAAAATATATTATCGATTTGTTAAATTAGGAAAACAATTTGAGGTTTCAGTTTTTAAAAAATGAGTCATTATTGGCACTTTCATAGTTTATAGAGCCATGGTTTTAACTAAGTGGCTATTTACTAATCAGTTTCTCTCCAAACAGGACAAGAATATCAGAGAATTGAGTTTGGTGTTAATGAAGTAATTGAACCCAATGACACTTTGCCGAGAACCCCCAGCTACAGTATTTCAAGCACATTGAATCCTCAGGCCCCTGAATTTATCCTTGGTTGTACAACTTCCAGAAAGACCCCCGATGGCATCGATAAAGAGGTGAACTACAGCACTGTTGACTGCCAGTGCCCAGTCTCTGCCCTCACTTTGCATAGCAGTTCTAATGTGGAGGCAGAAGTTTTGGAAAATGATGGTGTCTCTGGTGGTCTTGGACAAAGAGAGCGTAAAAAGAAGAAAAAACGGCCTCCTGGGTATTACAGTTACTTGAAAGATGGGGGCGAGGAGAGTGTTTCCACAGCAGCCCTGGTCAACGGCCACGCCGCTTCAGCAGGCCCCACCAGCGTGGGTGCTGAGGACACAGGGTTTCTGGGTGATGTGCTCCCACCTGTTACGCCGAGGACTTGTGGCAGCCCTCAGAACTCCATGGACTTCATCAGTGACACTGTGCCTGACGGTCCTTTCCCTGGAGCACTGGACGGAGAAGCCAGGACTGCGGGGCAGCCTAAGGGCTGCCATGGGACTGATTTTGAGCAGCCCTGCCTCCCTGCAGGTAGCCTGCTAAGGACAGCTGTGGCTCCGCCCTACTCTGGTACTGATACTACTGAAAACCTTGGAGTTGCAAATGGACAAATACTTGAATCCTCCGGTGAGGGCACAGCTGCCAACGGGGTGGAGTTGCACACTGTGGAAAGCATAGACTTGGACCCAGTGAAGCCCGAGAGCGTGTCACCTCCTGCCGACAGCACGGTCTCTGCGCCCGGCACCATTCCCATTAGCCAGCCTGCCAAGTCCTGGGCCAGCCTCTTCCACGATTCTAAGCCCTCTTCCTCCTCACCTGTGGCCTATGTGGAAACCAAGTGTTCTCCTCCTACCCCATCTCCCCTGGTCTCTGAAAAGCAGGTTGAAGTCAAAGAAGGGCTTGTTCCAGTTTCAGAGGATCCTGTAGCCATAAAGATTGCAGGTACAGTTAAACAGGTGCAGGGTGAGTGAAGATGGGCGCACATCTCATGGACTGGGGGGAGCAGTGGAAGACAGTGGGGCTTGCTTTCGCACTCTGGTGACAGCCGCAGTAGATGATGTGGATGGGGGGAGTTTGAAAGAGTGCCTGTGTCTTAAACAAACATTGTCTGATAGTAAACCACACAGGAACACCACGCGGGGAGGGGTGCCGGACCTTCACGTTAAGTGAAAATCAGTTCTTGTCTGTCTTGAGTCCTTCCTCTGGTTACAGATCCCCGTTCCATTTCTTGCCTCTTGGTTGGGTAATTCAACTCCCCTGCTGAATGTGTAAGGAGCCTGTTCCCTGTGACAGCCGTTCTGCAGCTTCAGTGTGATGACCCCTGACTTGTAATCACTTTGTACTCTTTCTTTCTTTTTTGTATTTCTTAAGATGTAAGGAGGCATTTTGTGAATATCATAGGGTTTTCCCTTTTTTTTTTAGAGAGAGTGAGAGAGGAGAGAGAGAGAGAGAGAGAATTTTTAATATTTATTTTTTAGTTCTCGGCGGACACAACATCTTTTGTTGGTATGTGGTGCTGAGGATCGAACCCGGGCCGCACGCATGCCAGGCGAGCGCGCTACCGCTTGAGCCACATCCCCAGCCCAGGGTTTTCCCTTTTTAAAAAATATTTTTTAAGTTGTAGATGGACACAATACCTTTTTTTTAAAATTTGTTTTTATGTGGTGCAGGGGATCAAACCCAGTGCCTCATGCATACTAGGCAAGCACTCTACCACTGAGCCACAATCCCAGCCCAGTTTTTTCTTTTTTTAGTGACTACTTTGGTTGAGTAGATGGATTTTATTCAGAGTTTTAGCACACCTAAGCCAGCTGTTGACAAGAAAAGAAAAATTGAGTCCAGCCCAAAGTTAACATTTTATTTCTATTCACAGTAAAAATGTAAAGTAGCCAGGCATGGTGTCAAATGCCAGCTACTTGGGATGCTGAGGTTGAGGAGGATCACAAGTTCTAGGTCGGTTTTAGCAACTTAGGCCGTCTCAAAATAAAATATAAAAAGGGCTGGAGATATAGTGCATCGGTGAAGCACCCTTGGGCTCAATCCCTAGTACCGTAAAGTGAACAGTCCAATTCACAGGTTGGGTTTAAGGGGAAGGTAGGAGTCAGAGCTTCTAAGGAGCTGTGTGGTTTTTTTTGTGCCTCAGCAGTACAGGCTGCTGCTTTAGGTGTGGGTCTGTCAAGGTTGGCAGCCAGCTTTTCAGGCCGTTGCCCCACTAGCCAAGTTGTAGGCAGAATCGTTTAGACTTGCGTGCTTCTGCTTTAGCACTCTGACAGCATTCAGTGCCAGAGTGTATAGTGAGCCAAGACAGGCACGCCAGATTCCACCACAAGAGAACACCGTCTCGGATGGCAGTAGGATGACAGCAAGTGATTACTGTCTTTCTTGCTTTATTTTTAAAGAATATTTTATTTCTTCCACTATTATTTTGAATCATCTTGCTTTTCTGGAGGTTCTTTAAAATGAAAAAAAAAAATCTATAGATTAACCATCATTATTTTGGGTAGTTTATTTAATACATTTAATATATTTCTTTTAGAATCTATTCATTGCAAGGGCCTGCTGTCACAGTCAGGATAAGGCATTGTAAGCCTTTGCATAGATTAATAAGTCAAAAGTTTTTTTTCAAACCTACAACAAAAATGTACGTCAGAATGTTTTTAAAACCGTGCATTGTAAGTTCAGCGTCTTAAAAGCGTTGTCATTATACTTTTATTCCTGTAAGTTACTTCACAAAGGAGCACCTTCCATCTCTGGAAATGTTCTCATTCTCTATTTAAAATAAGAAAGAGAAGTTCCATTCAAAAAAGCAGTCTGCTCAGTCATGTGCTTTAAAAGTGCTTCAGTACATATTTGCTCCATTCTGTGTATGTTGGAGTCTGATGGCAAACCAGCTTTGCCAAAGACTGCCAGTTTCTCAGGTGGTGGCAGAGAGCTTGCTGGGCACAGTACAGGTTGTCATTTTTTAGTAGGCATCATGTCTTCTTCCCCAGTAGATTTATTTTCTTTTTTTTTTTTTCCACGTAAGCAGCAAAGAGGTGTTCATTGCGAGCTAGCTCAGTCCCCACGTGCACACAGCAACTGGTGACACTGAGAGGCCAGTAGATTTTTTTTCTAATGTTATTGTTTTGTTTTTGTTTGGGGGTACCAGGGATTGAAACTCGGGATGTGGCACCTGACCACTGAGCCACATCCCCAGCCCTATTTTGTATTTTTTTAGAGACAGGGTCTGACTGCGTTTCTTGATTCCTCGATTTTGCTGAGGCTGACTTTGAACTCAGGATCCTCCTGCCTCAGCCTCCCTAGCTGCTGGGATGACAGATGTGTGCTATCGTGCCCAGTCCTTAATATTATTTTGATTAGGCTAGTTACGAAGATGTGCTCACTCACTCTGTGAGCAGAAGTACAGTTCCTTTTAAACTGTCCCTTTCTTTGGCTCTTGTTGTTGTCAGCATTGCCTTCTGTGAAATGACTCAGTGACAGTGCTCACTCTTGGGGAATGGAGGGCTGAGGTAAAGTGGGACTGTTGGGAATTTTTACACCTTTACCATTTTCTCCTGCTTATGGATTTACTTTATCAGAATGATAAATAGGTCAGATTATAGTCCATCTACAACTAAAAAAATACACACACACAAAGTCAGATTCACTACCAAAGATTTCCTTTAATGGGCATATTTTTCAGTGTAGGCTTACTTATTTTAAGTAGCATTTAGTTGAATGAAATGCTCATCTATCTAAATGAGAATATGACTTGTATTAGAATCTCGCTGGTTCTACTGAGTTTTTTTAATGTTTATCATAAAATTCTATTATATTTATTAAATGAATTAATTTTTATAAATTAATTCATTACATTATTAATTAAAGTTAATCATAATACCTTGGGAAAGAGAGAGAATGAAACAGTACAGATACACCACCTATTCTTTTTTTTTTTTTTAATATTTATTTTTTAGTTCTCGGCGGATACAACATCTTTGTTGGTATGTGGTGCTGAGGATCAAACCCGGGCCGCACGCATGCCAGGCGAGCGCACTACCGCTTGAGCCACATCCCCAGCCCCACCTATTCTTTTTTGAATTATTTCAGTAATCACTGTTTTTGATCCCAGATTATTTCTGATGCCCACTTTCCTGGATCATCTCCTCTATGATTAATTAAATCTGCTTAGTAATTCCAGCTGATTTTTGTATAACCAGAAGTCAGATTCAGATCAGGAAGGCAAATCCGTTGTACAGGAAAATAAGCATCATAGGAGGCACAGTGGTGCTGGGGATGGGACACACGTCTTCAGCTCTCTGGGCAGGTGCTCTGCCCTGAGCTCCACATGCACCCATTTGAGGCATTTTGAGGTAAAACACAGCCGTTTGATTAGCCAGAGACCATTTACCCACTTGAATGGTTTGACTTTTATCATCTTTTCTGTGTAACTTTGCAACATTTTGCTCCACTGGCTGTTTAAGAGGAGGAGATGTCCGGGAGAAGCAGGTTAACTCAACACTGGATGCCACTCTCTGAGTCTAGCGAAGTGTGCGTCTGAACAGAACAGGGGAAGGAGTTTGTCTCGGGGCTGGTTTATGTTGCTCTAAGAGCGTTGTCATTTTCCATTAGGAATAACTGAGCCAGGGGGCAACAAAAGGAACTTGAAAATCTGGGTAGCTTGTGTTTGACAGTGGCTGTGACCCAGGCTGTGTTCAGAAAGCATTGTGACAGGGGTACACCAGGGGAGGGTGGTCTGTGCTACTGCCTCCTCCATTGCTTTCACAGAGTAACTGCACACAGGAGCTCTCAGCTAAGCACCTGCTTCAAAGACAGTAACTTTCTTCTGGGCTCTACCAGGGACACAAGACATATTCCAAAGTAAACTATGATTAAAAACTTCTACAGTACAAATAGAGCTATTTTGGTTTGGGTGTTTAAAATCACGCATCAGTGTAGTTTGTTTAAAGGCTGGGCAATGAGAGAGATGAGTCTGTATTCTCTAATCAGATTCCAGTGAAAGAGAATCAGGTAAAATGAGGTCAACTCTAAAAATATGCTGCTAAAGTCTGGGGCTTGCAGTGTTGCTGATCAGGCTGTTTCTGCATGGTGTTGCATGGTGGTTTTATGCCTAAAAGTTGTTGCTGAAGAACAGCAGTCATTCCCAGTTGGATCTGCTCAGAAGGGTTGATTTCCATGTTCACGTGTGCATGAAGTATAAGTGAAAATATGTCCTAAGACTGTTTTGTTTTGATGGTTTATAAATCATATTACATACTTTCCCCTTCTGTGGGAAATGATCTCAAATACTTTGCACCCTTTTGAAAACTCTGAAGTAGTTAAAAGCTATGCCCCTGTTGGCAGGATGTCACCCTATGGGTGAGAGGCAGCCACTGGCTGACCCCATGTGTGTGTGTGTGTCCTTGCTTGTCTGTTACGTGTCTGTCTCATGTACAAGTGACCTGAAACCCTTGACTTGGAGTTGATCTGTGGCCAATGGGTAGTGGGACATTTTGGTCACTTTGTTGTTCTCCACCTGATTAGATGACCAAAATACCTGTGTCCTTCCAAAGTGATGGTGATGAGGAGAAGAAAAGCACTGTAAGAATGTTCTGGAGAGTTACGAAGGTTAGCAGAGTAGCAGGTCAGCATCAGAATGTGGGTTTGGGGGTCAGTTATTGACCTTGAGAACCAGTCTGCACCTTGGTTTTTCATGCATGTTAATTGGTAATGTGACCTCTAAATCCTAATTTTAGGGAAACAAACTTTGATGATATCAAGGTTTATAATGCTAGTATTGTCATTGAGTTCATAAATCATTTCAGGTGACTCATTTGTAACAGCGTGTGAGCTTTGTATGTCTTGAGAAAACAGAAGGGATGCTAAGCAATTTGTTTTTTTCTGAGTGTTGTCAAATTTCATAAAATAGTTGAACTTTAACTCAGCCTTTTAATGAAGTGAACACAGGGGTTTCAACTTTGTATCTCTTATCATCTTTTGGCATTTCTTGCCAGTGGGTGAACATTGACCTGGGCTGCCCCACCAACCCTTACCAAAAGATGGGTGGGGTATGGGAGTGTACCCCTGAAGTCAGCTCTGCAGGATTTCCATGGTCAATGGCTCCAGCGGTGGGAATTGAAGCAAGGCTGCTGGAAGGGGTCAGTCTGCTCTTGTGAGCCGATCTGGAGTTGTTGCCCTCAAGGGAGATGAAGCAGATCAAGCCATCAAACCAGCAGCCACGATTTTGGAACACAGGTCTGTTTTAAAGTTTAAACTCCAGAGACACTCCCTCCTTCTGCTTCCTGGCCATCCTCCTTTCTTTTGGTTCTTTTGACTCCCATAACTACAGTGCCTCTTGGTTTTAGTCTAGGAATAAAATAGCAAATGGAAATGACGGTGTTGCTAAAGGAGGCACCTAATTAACCAAAGAATGCTGCTAGAAAGTTGAAAGTGGTGCTCACCTCGCTAGTCCCCAAGTCCCCATCTTGGCAGAACTTTGTTTGGTCACTGGGTGTTGGCTGGCAGAAACCAGGATTGCCTTTGCTCTGAGTTCTCTCACTGTGCCACAGAGGAGGAGCTCACCAGCCCCTCCATGATGTGTTGGTGTCACACACTTTATGGCTGTTGAAGTTACTTGGGGAAAAGGCATGATGTGCAGTTGCTACAAAACTGGAACTGTAGGATTTGGGGATATTTGGATCTTAAGAGAAAATCCTAGACAATAAGGTATTTAGTCTGAGATTTTCTAGAATCTATCATTCCTTTTTGAAATGGAACTTTATTAATATATATTCTCAACATGGTCAAAACCTATAAGTTTAGGGAATTTAGCTTAACTATTTCCTCTTGGAATGCTGAAATTATTTTCTCAAACCTGTGCATGAATTCCCTTTTCTTTGCACCTGTATTCTGCACCTCCATGCAGGTGTTGTCTGTACATTTCCTTCCTCATGCCCTTTTGGTGCTCTGCACCTGCAGTTCATTGCGGGTGAGGAGTTAAGTGATCTGCTCTAGATTTAAAGTGAATGGAGCGGCAGAGCCTTCGTGGGAACCCAGGTCTTCTGGTTTGTGTGCCTGGGCTCTTGCCCAGAGCCTCTCATGGGCTTTCTTAACTGTGAGGTGAAGTGAGCTTTAAAGTCCCTCAAGTCCTTTCTAGCAAGTTGGAGTGGAGTCGTGTGTTGACACCAGCAACCCAGATCTGCAGATGTTTAATCCACCTGTACTGTTGCCCCACGGGAACACACTGTGTGCCAGGCAGTCTGGGCCAGCAGGCAGTGATTTTCCTGCCTAGAGGGCAGCCCAAGGCACAAGATGAGAAGGGGGGCCGGAGTGATCACCTACCCTGGGCAGGGAGGGCACAGGGAAGGCAGCCTCTTGCAACCAGTAGGGGTCGCAGTAGCAGATTGGAGACTGGGGACCACAAAAGCCACTGGGTGCTGTTACCTTGGGCAGGGAAGACCCTGTTGAGCAGTAAGTGTGAGGTTTTGTTCTGGAGCAGTGTCCAGCTGCCACTAATTCAGGACAGAGAGCTGTCTCTGTTGCTTGGAGAACCACGTGGACAGCCTTCCGGGCCTTCAGTGGGGACTGTTTTTAGGCTCAACATCTAGAGAATCACATTTTGAGGTCATTAGAAGATGCTAATAACAGATTGACACCGTATTTTAGTTTATAAAAGATCTATCACTAGAGAAAGTTTGGAGGAGTAAAAATAAGCATTAAGAAAATGTAGAATGCCAGTATCTCGTTTTCTGTCTGTAAAGATTTGTTCTGCACTTAACATTGTACCAAGCTGGGCATGGATGGTGCTCGCCTTATAATTCCAGTGACTTGGGAGGCCGAGACTAGAGGATCACAAGTTTGAGGCCAGCTTCAGAAATTTGGTGAGACCCTAAACAACTTAGTGAAACCCTGTCTCAAAGTAAAAAATAAAAAGGGCTGAAGATGTAGCTCAGTGGTAAAGTGTTCCTGGGTTCAATTCCCAGTACCAAAAATGCAAAAACAAACAAACAAACCATTGTATCAGAGGACTCTTTGAAAGGATGTTAAAAACTTGAAAGAAGCTGTATCAAATGTCCTTTTGGTTGTACAACATGTTTCAGTCTTTGCTCTTTTGATATTGCAGGTATGTGTCCTTGTGGAATGCTCTGTTGGTTGCAGTTCTTGAACAAACCACTAGGTGATGCTAAAAGACTTGAACTTGATACCATGGAAGAGAACCAGGGAAGGGGCAAACCATAAATTGGCATTGATTTGAGGGAAGGGTTGATATAGAAACCAACAGGTTCTGTCTGACATGCATACGTGCTTCCCAAGTCAATGCTGGCAAGCAATCAGCTGCAGTTGGCTCTAGGGTCACAGCCTCCAGCATTCAGGTAGAGCGGGCCACAGCTCACTTGAGAACCTGAAAGCAGCCTGTTCCCAGGTGGGCTTAGTGCAGCCACTCCTCAACCTGCTGGCACCTCGCCTCCCTTTGGAGGCAGAGTTAGCTTTGTCATTAGTGGGGTTTTCTTGTTTTGAGCTGAAACTCTTGAATTCAGAGTACTCTCGATCATTTGTAATCAGGTTTGATGTGGGAGGGAAGTTTCAGACAGATCTGGGTTCCTTCTGTTTCCCGTCAGTGTCTGCTGAATAAGAGCGAGTGTTTCAAGCCCGTCCCCACCTCTCTTACACCTTTGCCTCTCATGTCATCAGAAAAATAGAAGGTTCATCTCCCTCTCAGAACACCAGTGTGTGACCCGTCTTCATTCCTTCCTGTGGTCCTGTGCCACTGCCCAGCCAGGCCTCCGCCGAGTGCTCCCACTGACTCTCTCCACTTTGGCATGGGAGCCATTGCTCCTCTTGCATCAGAATGTACACTCCCCGCCCTGAACCCTAGGGGCTTGAGTGTGTGTTTGTGGGAGTATAGATAGGTGACTCCCTAGGCTGTGTGTGTAAAGCACTGCGGGTGGTGATGTTCCTTCTGTCCACCTCTAGGACTGAACTTGCTCTCTCCTTACCGCACAAACAGAACACAACTTGCTTGTCCTGTTGTGTCCTCCTGGGGAACATGGGAGCACCCCCCACCCCCAATGACTGACTGCTGGTGTCTGTCTCTGTTCCTCTACAGCTTCCATGTCCAGCCGTCAGCCCCTGACTGGCCTCCCCAGTGCTTCTACAGTCCGTATACAGCACAAAGCATCATCCCCCAGCCCTGACCAGCTGAGCCTGCTGTAGGACTATAGCTGGGAGTCCAAGTCCCTTTTGTCACTGGACTATGAGCTGTCCTAGAACAGGGCTGCCACTCAGTCTTCTGGGCCAGGTGGGGCTCAGCCAGGGTCCGCTTAGTCATCAGCAAAAGGCAGGGTGTTTTTTAAGGAAGGCTCCTGTGGTAGGAAGACTGCTCACTTTGAGTCTTATGGTTACATAAACACTTATGCAATTGTTATTAGGTGTAGAAATACTATGCCAAAGATTTGGGGGTATGATGCTGCTTTAAGACATTGTGCCATTGCATTAGAGTATCGATGTGTGTCTGGAAACGCACAGGTTTGGGCAAAGCAATTATTGACTCATTGCTGTGCTGTGGCACACACTAGAAATGCTTACCTGCTGTGGTAATTTGATGAAAACAGTGTAAAAATCTACTCTTAAGTACATCTGAAGCCGTGGGAAGAGTGTCTGAAACCTCAAAGTAAAAGGGATTTTTAAGTGGAGCACAGTGCATATTGGAGACGAAGAAAGAGATTGGCTACTGAATCAGGTAGAGCCAGGTCTTACAGCTTGGTCCACTTACATGACCTTAGCTTTTTCATCTGTAAAGTGGGGATTATAGTAGTGCCTTGAGGACAGTGTTGTTATGATGATTATAAATAATGTAGATAAAGCTCCCAACATGGTGTCCCCCAGATGACAGGTACCATCTGTGCTGGGTGTCACCACATGTGGTCTTGGGGTTCAGTTCTGTAACTGACTGTCACCCTGTAGTAAGAGAGGTAAGAAGAACTTTACAAGCTTAGTCTAATTGAAAAGACACTCTTGGGTTCTTTTGAACCTGCATGTTTTACTTTTATTGTGGGAGAGCTACTTGAAACTTGTTCCCTGTGCTTCCCCAGGTAGAGGAAAAGGGAAGGAGGAAATGAGATGTGTGTGTTGAAGTTTGAATTGTGCATGTGCATTTGACTTATGCATAATTCTGGGACCTGCCAATGCAGCTGTTTTTGACCAATTTTTCTTTGTGTGTTGCCTTAAATAAATGCTAATGTCAATTTGTGTGCATTGAGTTTTCTTTCCTTTCATGCAATTAAAAGTAAAGGAGGCAGTGCCCTGTGGCCACAGATCATGGAATCCAGGCCATGGCCACACTACCTAGATCTTGTGAGGTCATAGTCAAGTTACTTATATTTTCTTAACGTTATTAGTTTCTTTTTTTTAAAATTTTTTTTTTTAAGAGAGAGTGAGAGAGGAGAGAGAGAATTTTTTTTTTTTTATATTTATTTTTTTTTTTTTTAGTTTTCGGCGGACACAACATCTTTGTTGGTATGTGGTGCTGAGGATCGAACCCGGGCCGCACGCATGCCAGGCGAGCGCACTACCGCTTGAGCCACATCCCCAGCCCCAGAGAGAGAATTTTTAATATTTTTTATTTTTTAGTTCTCGGCGGACACAACATCTTTGTTGGTATGTGGTGCTGAGGATCGAACCCGGGCCGCATGCATGCCAGGCGAGCGCGCTACCGCTTGAGCCACATCCCCAGCCCCCGTTATTAGTTTCTTTACAGTGAAAAAGGGATAGTGCTGGCACTCTGGGATCACTAAGGGTGAAGTCCATCCAGTCAGCATGTGTGAGTTGAAAAGAGCATGCTGACTTAAAAGGTGTCCGTAAATTGCAGCCGTTGCTGTTACAGGAGTTATAATGGGACATGGAGACACCTTGTCTTGTTTCAAAGCATTTTTTGTGGCTTATTGTTTAAAGATGGCATTCATGACTTTCTTACGACTGAAAAAGCACGGCATCAGGGTGAATCTGAGGCTCAGAAGCTTGCTTATAAATGGAGTAAGGAATTGCAGTATGCACAGCAGTCATGCAGGTGGGCCCGTGATGAAGAATACAGTGTAGGTGGCAGAGCACGGTTCTTCTGACAGGAGCGCCCTGGCTCTCCAAGCCGCCACCAGGCACCTCGGTGCAGTGTGCATGGCACTAGGTGCTGGGCTTCAGAGGCGGAGATTTGGATTCCACACCTAAATGCTTTGTATCTAGTGTCCAAGGGACCTTGTTATTCATGAGGCATGCCTGGCTGTCAGCATTGAAGGGGAAAAAAAAAAAGCCTGTAGCTTCTAAATCTTCCTCTGATGCTGATATAGTATATTTAATTTTTTTTCTGTTTCTCATTTAAAAAAGGTATTTCTTGTGCTTCCTGGTTACATTCCTATGAGTACTGGGGGGAATATTGAGACTAGTTTTAATCATTAAATACTATACTTGATGTATAAGTTCCAACAATATGAGTTTCCATCAGGTATGTGTTCTGTTGAAGGGATTTTCAACACTTCCGTGGACTAGAGCATATGAATAGATCTAAATGTTATTCACTAGGTGTCATTAATTTCTTAAATGTGCTTCTCGCTCTTTCAGAGTTACTGGAGAATGTAACCCTGATACATAAACCAGTGTCATTGCAACCCCGTGGGCTGATCAATAAAGGAAACTGGTGCTACATTAATGCTGTATCCTTCTTGGACACTGTCCCCAGGGTGGACTTCCTGCAGTGGTCTCTTCTTAAAGTGCATTTACTTAATGCAGCTTCCATGAAAACCAAATTTTGAATCTGAAAACTTGGTTCATTGCTAGTCTGCCTACCTTGCTTTCAGGGTTATTCCTGACTCTAGCTTCTCCACTGCTGCCAAAAAGATAATTTGTTGACCTGTGAATGACAGAGTCAGGCAAGTGTTAATCTCATGTAATGGCCCCAAATAGTAGGCAGAGTGACTACTTAGAACTGCAAATTTTGTTCTAACTGACCTGATGGTCTTGGTTGAATCAGGTTTCTGAACGTGAACCTGACTGCATGGTAGGTCACTCTGTAAGATCACAAGACAGTCGTCCTCAGTATTATTTGATCTGTGCCTTTTTGTGTTGACCTATCTAAGTAGCTCAATATCCTCGGTTTATTTTTATATGCTCTCGTGTTTAATGTGCTTTTAGGAAATTTGCCGGTTCATTTCCTTTACGTTTCCTTACTGCCAATGTTTAGACCCTGCAGGCGTTGGTCGCTTGCCCTCCGATGTATCACCTGATGAAGTTCCTTCCTCTGTACTCAAAAGTGCAAAGGCCTTGTACGTCAACGCCTATGATAGACAGCTTGTAAGTAAGGTGTTGGAAAATACAGTTAAGGGGTGGAGTTCCCCCCCTTCCATTGTTAGAATTTGAATAGTCGAGCAGAGTTCATGATTTCCTACAAATGAGTCCTGTAGTTCTGTTTTTTTTTTAATCTGCTTATGAATGGAACATTATGTTTTCTTAAGATTTAGTAGAAAACATTTTTGTTTTACCAGTTTAAAATATCACTTAAAATTTATAAAACATGTATATAGAAAAGATGAAGAAGAGATTTGTTATCATCATTACCATTGATTACCTAAGGCCTGCTATATTTATCCTAATTAATATTGTACTAATATTTCTCCTAATACTCCTTAGCCATCAAGGCTCTTTAGTATGTCTTTTTTTATATTTATATTTTTAGTTGTTAATGGATATTTTATTTTATTTATTTACTGTATGTGGTGCTGAGAATCGAACCCAGTGCCTCACACGTGCTAGGCAAGTGCTCTACCACTGAGCCTCAACCTCGGACTATAAGTATGTCTTTTGCAAAAAATGTATCGCTTCACTTTCTCCTTTCTCCACATTTAGTGTTCGGCTGATGAATGAATTCACTAACATGCCAGTACCTCCAAAGCCCCGGCAAGGTGAGTAGAGGCCAGGACTTCTGAGACGCTGCCTGTTGGGAGCGTTTGGTAAATTCAGTCTTGCTGAGAAGAAGATGTCTTTGTAAATGCAGGTGGCCACATCTGTGCTGTTCTTAACCTCTGGCCAGTGGGGAGGTGGGGAGTTTTGATGGTTTGGATTTGTGATGTCCTTTTGGTTTTGAAACTTGGTGTCCTGTTTCCATTGCAGCTCTTGGGGATAAAGTCGTGAGGGACATTCGCCCTGGAGCTGCCTTTGAGCCCACGTACATTTACAGACTCCTGACGGTGATCAAGTCGAGCCTGTCTGAAAAGGTCTGGGGCCTGTAGATCTGATGCCCAGTGCTGCCTTTGCTGCCCTTGCTGCCCTTGTCTCAGCTGCCCTTGCACCCCAGTGCTGTCATGTGGTGGTATCAGGGCTAGGTCTGCATTGTGGTGGAGTCAGCTGTGTGTTACATTGAGAGAGTGACCACCACCCATGTCAGGAGGCCTTCACTGTGTACCGAGTGCTGTTCCCAGTACTGACTGCATTGGCTTTCTGTGAGTTAAGCAGTGTTATCATCTCCTTGTTAGCAGCTGACAGAGCTAAAGCCACTGTCCAAGGTCAAACAGCTGTGCATGGCTGAGCTGGGCTCTCAAGACAACTGGCTTAGCCACTGCACTGACTGCCTTCTGGGTAGAGTGTATTGGGCCTGGATGGTGGCATTGTGCAGGAGAGCGTCAGGCTTCAGCAGCTGTCGAGGTCCCTGACTCTTTTACCTTAAAAAAAAAAAAAAAAAAAAGGATTTTTTTGTTTGGTTTTGCAGTGCTAGGAATTTAACCAAGGGCCTCATTTATGCTGGGTGCTCCACCACTGAGCTATAAACCTAAAATTGTTTATTGTGTGTTTTACAAAGAGGCCTTATCAATGGCGCTGACAGCTGTTGAGAGTGAATCAGGGGTACGCTTAGCACAGTTAACTGGAACACTTCTTTCCTGACCAAGTTTGTGGTGGTGAGTCAGTATGTTTGTGGTTGAGATGATGCTTCGGAAAACTTGTGCACAGATGAGAAAATGCTGTCCAAACTGAATCAAGTCAAATTGAAGCTGCATTGCTTTGGAGAAGGGTGAGTGTCCAGGGCAGGGTAGTGGAAACCACCGGAGGCAGCACAGAATTTTAAGCTTTTAAAATACCCCCAATACAGGACTGGGTTTGTGGCTCAGAGGTAGAGCACTCGCCTGGCATGGTTGAGGCACTGGGTTCTATCCTCAGCACCACATAAAAAATAAAATAAAGATATTTTGAAAAAAATACCCGCAATACAGCTTTTGGTATTGGCTTGCATTTCTGTTTCCCCATGATGAAAATGTACAGAATGTTTGTTGGGGATGCAGAAATGCAATAAAGCATACCCATTGCCCTAAAAGAGCTCACCGTCCAGGGTGGGAGTCAGATTCCTAACAAAGTAAACAGGTAAATACAGAGAGGAGATGGTGTGCAGCTGCTGTGGAAGCAAGGGGGGGTGTAGCTTAGGTGGAGGCAGAGGTAGAAGGGGTTACTCAGGGAGGGTTTCCTGAGCTGAATCCCTTTAGGATTGTGCTTAGAAGTAATGGTAATGAACAAAAACATGATTTTGAAGTTTCATTAATACTGAATATGTCAAGGTCCCCAAGGCCACCCTTGCTCAGGTTTGCTGACT
The DNA here is from genome assembly GCF_045843805.1 of Urocitellus parryii. Lineage (NCBI taxonomy): Eukaryota > Metazoa > Chordata > Mammalia > Rodentia > Sciuridae > Urocitellus > Urocitellus parryii. The sequence continues at coordinate 55,420,886 of NC_135545.1, forward strand.
TGCTGGCAGGACTCAGACTCAGAAGCTGGTATGCTTGTGTTTATGCTTTATTTGCCACCGAAGGCTTCTAAGCAAGGTCAGGAAAGGAAAAGGACACAGGTCTGGAGGGATTCCCCAGCTTCTTGCCCAGAACCTTTACACAGCATGTTTTTAATTCCTCTGCCATCAAACTGTAATGACACATGGGACTGTAGTCTCCCAGGGACGCATGCTGGGGTCAGAAGGGAAACAGCTGCTCAGCATAAACCATGTTACTTGCACAGAAGCTAGGCACTTTCCTTCTCGGGACTTGGGATAGTGGGAATCTTTCTGAAACTGAAGTTCCCAGACATCATCCAGGGGCCAGCCTGGCAAACAGGCCTCTCCAGGGAGCACAGCTAGCTGTTTGTGCTGCTGACCCGTGGGCAGTGCCCATTTTGCCCTTTGTTGAACACACCAGAATGTGCTGGCACAGCAGTGCTGCCTGGGTCTTGTGGTCTGTTTGGAGAGAGTGAGCAAACCCAAGTACAGTCTTCCCAGAGACTTGATGCAGAAGAGCTTGCAGACCCATGGGCTAGGCAGCTGGAACCAATCCTGATAAATCACAGAACACAAAAAGCCTGCATTGGATTGTAAAACTAAGGTGTGACCACATTATATGCCTCACCCATAAGTGTCTTGCTGATGTGTGTATCTGCATATAATAGCCAACTCACTCTCTGAGTCAGTACCAGTTTTTGCGTATGATTGGAGTCCTTTCTCAGAGTTAGTTGCTCATCAAAAAGAAACAGATGCATAGGCTGTCTGGAGTAAGTGATAACCCCCTGTGCTCAGCCAGTGATGTGGCCCTAGACATCTTATTTTTGATCTTACATTTCATTTAAGCAAAAATGCAACTTTAAAATAACCTCTTTTTACTATAAGATGATAAGATGATCTACTGTAAAAAAATATACAGAAAAACATAAATAAGAATATAAAAATTCCTATTCGTTCTAGACATAAGTATTTAATCTGTTTTCCTTCCATCCTGCTCCATGGGATCTCAGCTACCCAAAGAAAAACTCATATCAATTTTTGAAACTCCTTTATATTTAATCTTGAAATTGTCAGCAGAGGCATAGTTTGAATATACAGGTCTTTGGACACTGTAGGCCTGAACAGCAGCCACCTGAGGGTGATGTGCTCCTGCTTCCCTTCCAGGGTCGACAGGAAGATGCCGAGGAATACTTGGGCTTCATTTTGAATGGCCTCCATGAGGAAATGCTGAGCCTCAAGAAGCTTCTCTCACCAAATGATGAAAGTAGGTCATGGTCTTTCTCCTACTAAATGTGTGAGGATATTTTCCTAAGAATGTTTTAAAATATTTTTTAGTTGTTAATAGACCTTTATTTAGTTCATTTATTTATATGCGGTGCTGACAGTCAAACCCAGTGTCTCATGAGGTAAGTGCTTCACTACTGAGTCACAAGCCCAACCCTGATTTTTTTTTTTTTTTTTTAAACCTGTGCTGGGAATTGAACCAGGGCCCCATGCATGCTAGGCAAACACTCTACCTCTGAGCTACCTGCCCAGCCCCAGGATGCATTTTTAAACAAATTATGCATACTCCAGGGTTAAGCTGCCTCGCCCCTCCTAACAGCCATGGACCTGCCAAAAATCACTTTTTTTCTCATTAAGATAGCTAGTTAAGCTTGGTGTGGTGGTACACGCCTGTAATCCCAGCGACTCTGGAGGCTGAGGCAGGAGGATCACGAGTTCAAAGCCAGCCTCAGCAATAGCAAGGCACTAAGCAACTCAGTGAGACCCTGTCTGTAAATAAAATACGAAATAGGGCTGGGGATGTGGCTCAGTGGTCGAGTGCCCCTTAGTTCAATCCCTGGTACCCGTTCCCCCAAAAGATAACTAGTTATTTTATGTTGTCTTTTATAAACCATTGATAATTACATTTAGATAAATTAAAATTTAGCTCAAACCTCTGCTGTTGTTCTATACTTTTTTTTGTTTTTAAGATTCTTTTTTTTTAAGTTAGACATAATATCTTTTTGTTTTTGTGTGGTGCTGAAGGATCAACCCAGTGCCCACATGTGCAAGGCAAGCACTCTGTTGCTGAGCTATAACCCCAGCCCCCTGTCCTAGACTTTTTTTTTAATGTATTTTTAGTTTTAGATGAACACAATACCTCAATTTGGTTTATTTGGGTTTTTTAATGTGGTGCTGGGGATTAAGCTTAGTGCTTCACACATGCTAGGCAAGGGCTTTACCACTGAGGCACAACTCCAGCCCCTGTCCTATACTTTGAATTAGGAAAATGATCGAGAATGCAGAAAATCAGAAAGAGTAGCTTGATAAGTAGCTGCACAACTGCTGGAGTCTGCAATCATTAATATATCATTGTTTACCTTTCTCGGCATGAGCATGCGTGTGCTTGCACACACTGTTTACATTTTTCCTGAATGATTCAAAGTCAAGGGGCAAATAATAGTTTAATTCGCTCCTCAGTGCTGAAGCACTCAATCCCAGGATAAGAGTCTTTCCTACATATCCACAGCCCCTACTCTCATGAAAAACCAACAGCAATTACAAATTCTATCTGCTTTCCAGCATGCCTGCAGATTTCTCCAATTGTCCCAAGAACCTCTTTCACAGTAGTTAATGCAGTCCACAACATGGTAAAATCCATGAAGCTGCGCGTGTTGCGTTTGGCTATTGTGACTCTTGAGGTAGACACACCCTGATTTTATTTTTAAAACTACAATTGGCAGGTCTGTTCAGGTGCTTCACATAGAACCTTTCTTTATTCCTGGTGCTATAACCCGTAGCCTAAGCAAACCCTCTCCTTTCCAGAACTCACAGTCTCCAATGGGCCCAGAAGCCACTTGGCAGATGAGGAGGAGCAGGAGGAGCGAGGCGGAGGAAGCGAGGATGAATGGGAGCAAGTGGGCCCCAGGAACAAGTCTTCTGTCACCCGCCAGGCGGATTTTGTTCAGACTCCAATCACTGGCATTTTTGGTGGACACATCAGGTTTATGCATTTCTGGAAAAATTTAGTGTTTGTCTATTTCAGGGTTTCATCGTTTTGCTAACAGGGAGGTGTGAGAACTGTCCTGGCGCATTTTGCAGTCCGTGGTTTGCTTTTATACTTCCTGCCTGCTCTTTGCCTGTCCTTTTGAGTGCTTCCCTGTCAGCCTCCAGTGCTGTCCTCCTGTTTACTGGGCCCTTCTGAAGGGCACTGTCCCCAGAGGGCTGGCCTGTCTATCAATCAGGTGTAGCTGCTCACTACCACATAGTAAGAGCAGAGCAAACTGACTGAGCTGTTTGTTTCATTAAGAGAAATTCATGTACCTTATTGGAGGTGCTTTACCTACTTATTTATTTATTATTTGATGTAAAAATATATTTGTTACAAAATATGGATAGTAAAATGATTACCATAGACATGTAAGCTAACATATCCCTTGTCTTACATAGTTCATCCTTTGTTGTCGTGGCAAGAACAACTGCAGTCCACTCATGTAGCAAAGCTCCTGGACACAGTCACCCATTCACCCCATGCCCTTGTAGTACCTGTCAGGTCTTTGTCTTACTCACCCTGCAGATCTCCTGCTTTGTACTTCCTGGCTGCATCTCCCATCTCCTTTTCTGCCCCTGCCCCTGGTAATCTCTGTCTCTGTATATTTGACCTTTATAAAAAAATAGATTCCAGAGATAGTATGAGCATACAGTATTTTCCTTTCTGTGTTCAGCTTATTTTACTTGGCATAATGTTCTCCAGGTCCATCCATGTTTTCGCGGTGGCAGGAGCTCCCCCCTCCCCTCTTTTTAAAAAATATTTTTAGTTGTGGATGAACACAACACTTTATTTATTTATTTATGTGGTGCTGGGGATCGAATCTAGTGCCTCACATGTGCCAGGCAAGAGCTCTACCACTGAGCCCCAGTCCCAGACACGATCCCCTTTCTTAAGGCTGAGTAATATTCTGTTGTGTGTGCACACCACAGTTTTTTAACCATTCATCCTTGGACGGACATGTAGGTTGATTCTATATCTTGGCACTGGTTGTGAATGGGTTGGAGGAGTTTAGAATCAGACCATGTGAGCTAGGAAGTGAAGGAGTGGAGGGAGATACTATCACACAGAGGAGGATCCATGACCCCAGCTCAGTGCCACTTCCCTTAACCAGCTTGCTGTTCATTCTTGACGTCCTTCTGAAAGGTTTTCATTTACTTGCATTAGAGCCTTTCACCGCCACATGGTGTGGGCCTGACATGTCTGTGTCCAGGCAGATTCCCTCATCAGCAGTGCTCTAAGGGCCTGTTGTCAGTGTCTTCCGGAAGGCCTTGCAGGGTATACTTAGTGAGACTTTGGCTGTGTTGTCCCCATATTGAGTATCAGAAAAAGCAGCAGCTTTTCAAGGTGTCAAGAGTTGGTCTAGTCTTTTACTCTGGGTTTAGCAGCTTTCAACAGGCTAATAAACAACCTCAAAACGTCTGCAGCGATGCCCTTAGAAGCTGGTCTCTGTCCTCTCTGGAACTGGGCTTTGAGCCAGTCACGTGGCCATGTCCAGCACTGAAGCGAAACTGCAGGCCCTTCTCTTTGGGTGTTTTGGAGTCTGTGGAGCTGTGTGGTCACGTGTGTTCGGGGGAATGCTGCACACTGACTGTTGCTGTGACGATTCATCTTGGCAGACACGTCCTGGGATGTCCTGTGATGACAGGTTGAGGGGACAGAGATCCAGCATGGCAGTCTTCAGGGAGGGTGACTGCCTTCTGTTCCACCAGCCAGCAGCATGGTGTTAGCACTTTGGGGATGCTGTCTCAAGGACACAGACAAGGGGACAGCTCAAGGGGGGGGGGCAACAAGAGCCCCCATCCCTCCACTTTTTGGTGCAGAGGTGGAGTATCAAAATCGCAAGGCCATAGAAGGCCACCATACCCAGAGATCCCAAATGTGTCTAAGGATAATGACTGGACATGCCAGAACCCATCGTGATGCTGCTGGCTTGGCTGAATGGTGGCCTGGCCGCCAGCCCCAGTTAGGTGCGTTTGGTCTTTGTTTCTTTTTAGAAAAATGATAAAGCAAAGATAAAGAATCCTGTAATTTAGGAAATCTTAAGCCACCATTCAGCATGATTCTCTGTTCAGACCAGTTGAGAGAGAGATTCTCCTCTAAAATTCAGCCTTGTTCCGGTGCTTTCAGCTTCCCCAGGAAGATCAGCCCTTTTCCAAGCCCCACCCCCACCCTTTTTTTGGTGGTGGGGGGGAACACAAAATACAGGCTCTTTGTGTCAAGAAGGTAGCCACCTCTTGACTGCTTTACCAGCTCTCCTCACTGGTGTCTCCACTGTTCTTTTCTTGAGCCCAGAGAGCTGCTGTCCCTCAGCTCAGGAAGAGCGTGGCAGTGTGTGATAAACCCTGGATGGAGCAGCCTTTAGCTTGCTCTCCGTGGGTCTTCCTGGGCAGTCTAGGAAGACTGCCCACTCAGTCCATCCCTTCATGAACCAGTCACTCTGACTGCAGAAGAGACTCCCTTATGGTGACTCCTGGACTGTTTCTTTGCTGAGCCTAAATGGGAGATGGGCTGAATGTCCGATTTCTTCTCAGAAAAACTTAGAAAAACCACCAAAGAAAAACCAGATGGAATTGGAGCCTTTCTTGGAAGGGAGGAAGTCTGTCTTCTTGGAATGGAACTTGGTTTTATCTTGCACACCCTGCTCCCCTTCTGTGTGTCATCTTTCAGGGGAAATATGCTATTAAAATATTGCTCACCTTGGAATTTCCTCTATTAGAGCAGCCATAGTGCTCTGAGAAAATGAAAAGTGTCTGCAGTTTGAGGCCAGGCAAGATGGTCGGTCACGCTTACTGAGCGGCACATGGAGTAGCAGTGTGGCATGGAGGTGGAGAGTTGGAAGAGGAGATGGGTGTCCTTCCTGAGTGCTGGAGCAAGGCTAGGCTTGGGTACTGACACCTAGCATGGGATGTTGAGTCATTTATAAGTTCAGTGTACCTTTAGCTTTTCTGTGCTCTCTAATCTCCTAAAAGTGATAACTGAGCAATCTGATTTTCAGTGCTTATTCTCCTTTCCTGGTGGTCAATCTTAAGGGAAAGTGGCAAGGAGTGGGCTCTTACATTTTTGTGGTTTTTTTTTTTTTTTTTTGCTTTCAATTATTAGGTCTGTGGTCTACCAGCAGAGTTCAAAAGAATCTGCCACTCTGCAGCCATTCTTCACATTGCAGTTGGATATCCAGTCTGACAAGATACGCACAGTTCAGGATGCACTGGAAAGCTTGGTGGCCAGAGAGTCTGTCCAAGGTTATACTACAAAAACCAAACAAGAGGTATGTTCACAGTTGAAGAAGAATGCAGAATTAGGAATGAGGGGAAATGGATTTGAATTCTGCCTCTCAGATCAGTTGCTTAAATTTTTTGTATTGAAAATTTGCACTTTTTAAGAATGGAGCAGTTGTGGTGGCACATGCCTGCAATCCCAGCAGCCTGGGAGGCTAAGGTGGGAGGATTGCAGGTTCAGAGCCAGCCACAGCAACCTAGGGAGACACTGTCTCACAATAAAAAGGGTTAGGGGCCTGGGGTTGTGGCTCCGCGGTGGAGCGCTTGCCTTGCACGTGTGGGACCCTCTGTTCAATCCTCAGTACCACATAAAAATAAATAAATGACGGTATTCTGTCCAACTACAACTAAAAAATAAATCCTTTTAAAAAGGCAGCAGGGTGGGGGAGGGCTAGGGACATAGCTCAGTGGTTAAGTGCTCCTGGTTTTAATCTGCAGTATCAAAAGTAAATAAAAATGCGTGTAACCCCAGCAACTTGCTAGCCTAAGGCAGGAGGATCGTGAGTTCAAGGCCAGCCAGTCTCGGCACCTTAGCTAAGCCCTAGGTCTCTAGATAATATTTGTATATTATTTTAAAAAATACATTATGAAAAAGGGCTGGGGATGTGGCCCCTGGATTCAATCCCTGGTACAAAAATAAAGAAGAAGAAGAAGAAGAAGAAGAAGAAGGATGGAGTGGTGAAACAGATGATCCTAGCCACCTCTTGGCTCTAAATTGTGTGGCACAAGCTTATGATCTCCTTTGGGTCTTAGGTCCAGCGCTGGCAGTCTGAGCAGGTGTCACAGGGTCAGTGCTGCCTCCCGCAGGGCTGCAGGGCTGGCTCATGTTCATGGTGCACAACACAGTTTTTACCTTTTTCATCTTGGTGAGTTAGGAGTGGCCGCTTACTGCTCAGTGCTTTCTGTCAGCTGTCGAGCAAGGCAGAGCTTCCTGGTTCTTCTGTCTCTTTCCCTGTTTTCTGCTCCACAGTAGAGAAGGCCTTCCCCATTTCTTAGAGTGTGGCAGTGAGTTCACAGTCATGTGTCGAGGTGAACGCCGGCTTTGTTGAGGGTTGGAGTAAGCCACCGGATGTTCCTGCAAAACCGTGTGTGGGTAGGCAGTGAGTGGTAGCTGTAAGGTCGACCCCTGTCTCCTCATTGCCCATTTCCTGTACCTGTGTGCTGAGGAAAAAAGAGCAAAGGAGACCCTGAGACCTCTGCTCCTCCTTTGGATTGGCTAAACCACATTGTCAAGGGATCTGCAAAGTTAGGCCCCATTCTCAGGTTTTCTGATTTGCCTCTGATCTGCAATTTCGTTTTAAAAATAAAAGAGCTAGGCACCAGACAGATACCTGGGTAAGCTGAGAGTCTGGTGGAGGAGCCCATGGAAGAGAGAGCGGGCTGGGTATTTGTGTCTGGCTGTGGGTGGCTTCATCAGCTTGGCCCAGCCATGGCAGCTGTGACTCCAGAGGTGGACCATGCATCTGGCTGCTCTTACCACTTTCCTCAGTCTCTTCTGTGAGCCAGTGATGGCCGTGTTGGGCCACTGGTCCTTCTGGGAGTTCTTGAGCCTCTGCCTGGGTAGCCCAGGAAAGACCCTTGTGTAACGTGCCTTCTGTACTCTTGTGCTGCAGTTGAACACTGATCAGGACCAGGGCTGTGCAGGCTTGGGGACAGGCAGTGGTCAGCCTGTTGCTGGGGGTGGGGGTGCTTTGGGAGAGCAGTCATTGGGAGGAGCCTCGGGGATGAAGAGGAGTGCTGCACCCTGTTGTGGCTCTGTGGTGTTGCCCACACAGTCAGGAGCATCCAGAAGAGCAGGCGTGTGAGCAGGGGTGGCTTTTTAGATGACTTGTATGGAAATATGTATACAAAGCAAAGAATGTGACTGTTTTAAAATTTCCTTTTAAAAATACCAGATTTAGGGCTGGGGCTGGGGCTCAGTGATAGAGTGCTTGTCTAGCATGTGAGGCACTAGGTTCGATCCTCAGCACCACATATACATAAGTAAAATAAAGGTCCATTGACAACTAACAAATGTTTATATATATATATATATATATATATATATATATATATATATCAGATTTGGTGTTGAGGGTGTAACTCTGTGTTGGAGCCCCTGCCTAGCATGCAGCCGGCATACCGAGGACCTGGGCTTGAACCCAGCACAAACACACATCCTGCAGATAAAAGCCCAATTTTAATTTTATTGGATTTTAGGTGAAAGGTGGTTTTTTTCCTTCCTCTGTTAGAGTATAGGAAGTATGGATCCATTGAAAAACAATCGCTATATAGAAAATGCCTGGCTATGTGGTTAATGGGAAATTGTGCCTTAGTTTGTCTGGAAACCCAAAATGCATATTAAGAATTTCAGGCGTTCAGTGAGTCACTGAGAGCTTCCAAATGACACTAAGCACTGAAGGGCACCCTAAGAGGTCATCTGGGCCTTCCATCCACAGGTGGGGACCTGGAACCTCACAGAACTGATCTCCAGGGTGAACTGTCAGCAGTGCCCCACCTTTGTTGGCTCATAGGTAATTGCTGGGCCCAGAGATACTCACTATCAGGCACAGTGCGATGTGGGGAAGTGTGAGGTAGTTTCTCCGCCTGGAATCTTACCAGGGGGAACATACGCAGGAGGAGCCTGGGAGGTCACTCAGTCCAACCAGCGATGGCTCTTGAGCTTGCTTTCAGAGGACACCTCCACATCAGACATGTGTACAGTCCTCTGACAGGTTTGTTTTTCTTACTATGTTGTTACCTTTTGGATGTTTTTTTTTTTTTTTTTTAGAGAGAATTTTTATTATTTATTTTTTAGTTCTCGGCGGACACAACATCTTTGTTGGTATGTGGTGCTGAGGATGGAACCCGGGCCGCACGCATGCCAGGCGAGCGCGCTACCGCTTGAGCCACATCCCCAGCCATTTTTTTTAAAATTTTTGTCAGAGTATTCTCGAAGAAGATAATAGGAAATATTAAAGAGTTTGTAAGTATAGTGAATGGTAAAGTGAAAACACAACTGGTTAAAGAAAATTTAGCTTTATGCTGGGCTCTATGGCTTATTGCTTATGATCCCAGCAGTTTGGGAGGTCAAGGCAGGAGGAGTGCAAGCCCAAAGTGGCTACCTCATGAGACCTTGTCCCAGAATTAAAACAGGCTGGGGGTTTAGCTTTGTGGTAAAGCATTCTTGGGTTCAATCCCCAACACTAAAAACCCAAAATAAAAATCTAGCTTATTTAAAAGGAGCATTCTTTGGATCTATAAAAATATGTCAGGGGCATATTAATTGATAAAACCAAAATATTATGAAATTGATGGTTAGGATAAATGGCTTTAGGGTTTTTGAAAACATTGAACTGAAAGAACTGACATCAGTGTTGTTGAGACCACATGCATTGAGTGGACTGGGAAGGAGCCAAAAGAGAACATAAACGCTTCCAGGGCATACCCTCAGGGACCTGCTGCAGTCTGTATCTAGGCCCTGCCTCCTAGTGTCCACCCCCTCCCAGAAATATCATCAAGAGTGTTAGTCCACTGACAGGTCAGAGCCTCACGATCCAGGCACTTCCCAGAAGCCCATGTGTGGACACTGCTGCACTGGGGACCAAGCCCCTGACCTGTGAGCCTTTAGGGGACATTCCAAATCCAGATCATGACACTGGGAATTATGAAAAACCAGGTCAACACATCTGAATCCAGGCTGCCTGCCACAGTGCAGAACTTCCCTTGGCAGTCACAGATGGGCTGCAGGGCTGGGGCAGGAAGGGTCGCGGAGCCCTGCTATTGGGTGCTGGTGAGGACATGCACTGCCCCCAGTCGGACAGGACGGGTGTCCTGGTGTGTTCTGTGTCCCAGGTTGAGATAAGTCGGAGAGTGACTCTGGAAAAGCTCCCTCCTGTCCTTGTCTTGCATCTGAAACGATTTGTTTATGAGAAGACTGGCGGGTGTCAGAAGTTGATCAAAAACATCGACTATCCTGTGGACCTGGAGATCAGCAAAGGTAATGCTGAGGTGCTCTCAGAGCGGCCAGCACCACATTTTATGATAGGGGGTTATGTCAAGATGAAGGGCACTTTCTTGGCTTTTTAAATTTCAAATTTCTTGACATACACATATGTCATATACATACGTTTTTCGTGTTGTGTATGGTGCTGGGAATAGAACTCAGGCCCCCCAGACATTCTAGGCAAGTGCTCTGCAACTGAGCTACATCCTTAGCCCCTCTTGATTTTAATATTAAAATTGTCACTAAAATGGCTTTTTAAAAGGGCTGGGGTTGTGGCTCAGTGGTAGAAAGCTTGCCTAGCATGTGTGAGGCCTTGGGTTCGATTTTCAGCACCACGTAAAGAAAATAAAGGTATCGTGTCCATCTACAACTAAGATATATATATATATATATATATATATATATATATATATATATATATATATATATATATATATATTTAAAATGGCTTTTTAAAAATAGAGGCCAAGGACTGGGGATGTAGTTATTGGTAGAGCATTTGCCTAGCATGTGTGAGACCCTGGGTTCAGGCCCCAGTGCCGCTACAGAATAAAAGTAAAAACAGGCAGAAATGAGTAAGCCATATGGTTTACTAGATGAGAAAAACGGAGCCTTTGTCCATCAAAGTAAGTACCCACAGCTGTGTTGAGCAGCGTGGTTGGATGGCAGTGGGACTCCCTCTGTTTGCAGTGATGCGTGCGTTAGCTTTGTGAACTCCTTGGCCATGAGTCCCCCAGGTAACAGGGCTCAGCACATTCAGAAAGCCACTTAGAAGAGCCCCGGATTAAAGCCTCGGCAGGACAGCTGAGTGCACCCCTTGAGGGAAAGCTTTTGTCGATGCTTCAGAATTTGCGAAAATGTCTTGTACAACATTGAAAGTTAGAATGGTACCCTGAGGAGTCGGCATGTCCTAAGGTCTGGGAAGCAGAGGCGGGTGCCTTAGCAGCATTGGCTGAGGAAGCTCATGCTCTTTCCCGCCTGCCTGACACACCTGGAGTCTCCTCACAGCCAGGTGCCACGTGTAGTCGCGCCCTTGGTGCCCAAGTACAGCATGGCACCTTCTGTTAGGGACTCTAGCTCAGAGTGGGGCTGCAGCCAGTCCCCTGTCCCTCCACCCTCTGCTTCACAGCTGCCTCCACCCTCTCCAGCAGTGTGGCTTCTGATCTGGAGACCAGAGGGAGGAGAGATGCCAGCAAGGCATGATGGGTCCCCTTCCAGTCTGCCTTGTCTCGGAATCTTGAGGCAGCGCCTGGGAGGCAGCCCCGGCACTGGAGGCGCGTTGACCTTCCCCTGCCCGGCAGCCGCCCGTGCTAGCAGGTGGCTTGCCTTCTGTTTCTTTCCTTTTTCTTCCTCTGGGTCTCTTTTCCTCTTCTTCTTTTCTCTTTCTTTCTGTGTTTCTCTCGGTCTTCCTCTCTCTGTTGCTCTTCCTCGGAGGTCTCATTGTGTTGCCAAGGACAGCCTCGAATTCCTGAGCTCTGCCTTAGCGTCCTAAGCTGCTGGACTCCAGGCCTGTACCACTGTGCCCTGGGGGGATCCCGACTAAGCTGATTGCACCTCTCTCCTTGCTTATTACATGTGGTTTTGTATCTGCTCCCACCTCAAATCCTTTGTAGAAACAGAAATGACATCACTGGGGGCCGGAGGATCTTGCTGGGGTGGGGGTGGGGGTGGGGGAGGAGAGGAGGCACAGTGGCTGCCGAGAGTGCCTCCTGGGATGGGCTCCTCCTGGCCCTGAGTGCCCCTGCCTGGGAGTTGAACCTGAAGACAGGCGCAGGCTCAGGGAAGCATATTGGCCTCACGTGGTTAGAGTTTGATGTGACTCACTTATGAAATGTTCTGATTCTTGGGTTTCCCAGGACTGTTTTGGTGAGCTTGCTTTTGAGTGGACAGCATTTTTTCTTGTGCTGTTTTTTAGAGCATCTGTTTGCAAGAGGTGTCCAGCCTGAGCCTTGTGGTTCTGGGCGTTGCTCGGGCAGCTCGCAGGTGGGCTGGGCCTGTGCTCCTCCCTGCCCTGCACGCTGGTTCCCCTCCTGGTCCACTAAGGGCAGAGCTCTGCTCTCCGCCCTGCTGCTGGCTTGTTGGGTGGAGACTGTCCTAGCCCTTGGCTTTTGTTACTCTGAACCTCTAAGTGCTTTTGTGGATTGGAGCTGTTGATGTTTTGTTTTTCAGAACTGCTTTCTCCAGGAGTTAAAAATAAGAATTTTAAATGCCACAGAACCTATAGGCTCTTTGCAGGTAAGTGCTGTTTTGCTGTCCCTTGCTTGTTGGAGCAGTGGTGAGCAGTGGTGGAGCCTTTACCCCCCAGGCCCCCTTCCCTGTGCCATCACTCGTGCAGAGTGTGCTCTGCTCTGTGGGCAGGGAGCCCTAGGGAGATGGTCCTGAAGCGAATGCCTCTGTCTTCAAGGCAGAGTGAACTTCAGCTGCCAGCGAGGTGGGGTGACCGGCAGTGGAGCCTCTGTATCAGCTGGTCACTCTCCTGGGTTAAGAGGTGTGTCCCACCCTGGCGTCCCTGGACCCTCCTGTATATGATACTGTATATGGTACCTCCCCCGCTCCTGGGCCTCCAGCCTCCCCACAGTGAGGTCCGAGAGGGTGAATGGCACACCCCATCCCTGGAGGGGCTCAGCAGGGTTTCCCATCTGTCTGCCTCAGTCACTCCTGAGGTTTTAAGGGTTTGATGAGCCATATCCAGGGCCAAGGATCTGGCCACACTGGAAGGTACCCGCTCTCTCTGTCTCCCTTGTCTCCCATGCTTCGTTATTTGTTTTGTTGTTGTGTTGGGTTTTGTTTGTTTGGTTTTGCTTTCCCCTCCTCCTCAAAACATCTGATCACAGCCCCTCCCTGACCTGTTGGGCCCTAGTGCAAGTGGCAGCAGGTGCCTTCTCTCATGGGTGTGTGCAGTCTCCTTCCCTTGCCTTCGAGTGGAAGTTCTGAGGTCTGGTGGGCACTCTGCGGCTCTGCAGCCAACCAGCCTGGCTCTCTGGCCAGCCTGGCTCCTTGGAGCCTGCACTGAGGTCCTAGTTGACCTTCTTTGCCTTTTCTCTGCATCTACCCGCTTGAGACCCTTGCAAGGGAAGGTTGGTAGTCAGGGACAGTGTGGAGAATTCTTTGTCTCTGGGTCAGGTGCCTCAATGTGAATGTGTATGCATTCTCAAGAAGTGAACTCTCAAAAAGTAAAAGCTTTAAAAAAAAAAAAAAAAAAAAACCTGGGTCTCTGTTCTGCCTCTGACAGTGGGCTCTCCTGGGATAAGTGATGTGTTTCACATTAGTTACCTGGACTGCTACCTTAAGAAGCTGGGATGTATGGAGTACAGTTCTCCTGAACTTTTATTTAGAGTGGAGGTGTCTTATGGGAAGTATGGATTAATTAAACCCTTAGGTTCTTCAAATTCTACTGACTTGGTTGGTTACTTTGAAAACAAAACTATTGGTCTTCAAGGTCAAAATTCAGGACAAAAATTCCAAAGAGAATTTGGGGCCTAAGAGACATGCTGGTGTCCTGTGACTTGTGCACAAGAATAAGCTGGGACCTTCATTGGCTGTTTACCTGTTTCTGACTGCAGAGCCAAAGAGTCTGGCCAGTGACAGAATCCACCCCTTTAGTAGCTCTGTCCTCCAACTCTAAGCATTGTCCTCCCGCAACCGTTCCTAGCCCAGAGTGGACCTGGGCCTTCTACATTCCTTCAGCACCCAGACGTGACAGCTGCCGCTGGAACCCGAGATGTTTGGGTTGTTCAGTGCTGACATTTCCTGCCAATGAGATTGCAACTGCCCGTGGCTATGCCTTTGGACCACTGTTGGGGGAACACAGCTTAGCAGTCCACACTGCTCTTCCTGTCCAGAATTTGGCAGGACATCCTTCACCCAGCCTGATGTCTCCAGCTGAATGGGTGTTCTCCGCCCTGCCTCACAGGAGGGGGAGCCCATGTCCTGTGACTGCCTTCGCTGTCCTCACCACCTTGCCCAACATTTACGTTGGTCTAGGCTTCTTTTGTTTGTTTTGTTCCAGGGGTTGAACCCAGAGGCGCTTAACCACTGAGCCACATCCCAGCCCTTTTTTTATATTTTATTTAGAGACAGGGTCTCCCTGAGTTGCTGCGGCTGGCTTTGAACCTGCAATCCTCCTGCCTCAGCCTCCTGAACTGCTGGGATTACAGGTGTGCGTCACCTCACCCAGCTTGTCTAGGCCTTTGACTAAGACTTCATGGTTGAACTACAGGATTCTTTAAAAACATAAATACAGGCCTAGGGATGGGTTGTGTGGCTGCTGAGGCTCTGTGGGAGGTGTCTTTGTGAGGTGTTGGGTGTTTTAAATATGCTATTAAAATGTGTGTATAATGTGATAGTGTGCAAGACAGGTGTCTTACACGTGTGGTATCATCCACACATAGTGACAGGTTACGTGTGGATACAGGCCCCAACACGAGATCTGTCTTGCCTTACTCTTACCCTTGCCTTGAAGCTATGTGCCACTTTGTACTATAAATCATTCACATTGTTTGAGCTTTATAACACTGCTCTCAGTTCCCCCTCTCCCATGGACATCCCAGGACAGGGGCTGCCTCTAACAGTGCCTGCTGCTCTCTTGCAGTGGTCTATCATCATGGCAGCAGCGCGACCGGAGGCCATTACACTACGGACGTCTTCCAGATTGGCCTGAACGGCTGGCTGCGCATCGACGACCAGACGGTCAAGGTGGTCACCCAGTACCAGGTGGTGAAACCAGCTGCTGAGCGCACAGCCTACCTCCTGTATTATCGCCGAGTGGACCTGCTGTGACCCTCTGTGCGCGTGTGTGTGCCTGATGCCCGCTTTTAGAACACCAGTCTCACTAACTTCCTGCCTCTCTTTAGTGGCTCTTTAAAGAGAAACTTTCTCCTTTTTGCGAAAATGGGCTCGAAGGAAAAGGAGATGCCTTGGGGTTTGTGCGCAGTGTAGTTTTATGTTGACTTCTAACTTCCAAATCAAAATCATTTGGTTGAAATAGACTGTCGCTTGATTTAAGAATACACAAAAACCCATATTTCTGAAATAATGCTGATTCCTAAGAAAGGGAAACTTGCATTTGATTCCCAGTCTAATTGCTTAGTAGAATAAATTCTGCACCAGCAACCTTGTAAATTTGTGAAAAATGAATTTTATCTTTCCTTAAAAAATAAATTTTTTAATCCATTACACTTTCCTCCCCCACCCTTTAGTTTTTGATAAAAATGAGCCAGTTATTGGAGAAGAAAATAGTTCTTACTTCAGAAGAAAAATAAACATAAAAAATAAGTTGCTGGTTCCTAACAGGAAAAGTACATTTTAATAATTGTGCGATGAGAAACTGCTTACGTACACATTGCGATCAACATTTGGAGTTAAGATGCTTGTCTGCATAGATGGGTGATTGTAACCTTATTGCCATTAAAAGATTCCAAATTGCATTCATGCTTCTGTGTACCCGTGATGAAGAAGGGCAAACACAAGGCTGCGTCCCGAGTCTGCTCTGTCGGCTCTGCTGTCGCTCCTCTGTACCGCCGCGTCCCCACTTGTACACAGTTTAGTGACACCTAGGAGTATAAAGTTTCGCCCATCAATAAAAATCACAAAGTTGGTTTAAAGCTGCCTGTGTTTCTTTGAATGCAAAGACCTTTTTCAGTGACGCGTTCGTGGGGCACAGCTGCACCTGCCAGCTACAGGAAGCCCTGCCACCAGCCGAGCTGTGGATCTAGGCCACTGAGGTCCTAGAATCCCAGTTAGCTGGAAAAGGGAGGTCCTGGCACCTCCCCCCCCCATTGGTACTGTATCCCAACAGTTTCCAGGTACACCAAATGGTGGTTAAATGGAGGCTGAGCAGCTCAGCAGCACCTCCCAGCGCCACCCTCAGGTGCCTGCAAGAGAAGAGAGCACATGCAAGGGAGAGGCTGGTGGCAAGGGCTCCTGCCCCATGCCCTGTGAAGACGACTCCTAGAAATGTGCCAGATCCACAGAGAAGTGGTTCTTGTATGGCTGAGCCCTTCTCCATCTCTTCCTTTACCGCCTGGTGTTCCCATGGCTTGGTGCTGTTCTTTGAGGGAAAAGAGCTTACCTTGTAAAATTACAGTACTAACATCACCCGCTTGGCCTGTTTACCCAGTCATAACCCCATTCTGATTTGCTTGGCTGAATTACAATCTAATTAGCTTCTTGTTAGAATAATGTACAATTCCTACGGAACACATGGAGTTTGGCAGGCAGTTAGCATTGCGGGAAGCAACCCACACCCACAAAGACCTAGCCAACAATGAAGCAGAGCCTGACTCCATGGCATTTAGTCAAGTTCTAGATGGGGCTACTTGAGCCGCTCACAGACGACTCCTGTGCCTAGGGCCCTCTCTGTCCTAAGTCGGTCAAGAGAAGTGGCCTTGTTGCTGGGTGTTCCATGGGGGGTCTGGTGGAGTGCCTTTTCAGGCAGTGGAAGAAGAGGCCTGCTTGAAGTGCGTTGGGCGCCCAGACCTGTACCCAGTTCTGCAAATGCATCCTGTGTCCGCAGATAAGAAAATTTCCCCTGGAATATCTTTCTTGGCTTCCCGCCAATCTGAAAATTGATAGTGTCTGCTTGTAAGCCCAAGATGGGTTGTGAAGCATAGGAAAGGGAGTCCCTTTGAGGATTGAGAGTCTCTTTCAAGATGCTATGGATTATGTCCATCGGGACATCCAGGTGTCAGTCCACTTGTGGCTTGGGATGCTGCATCTATTCCTAAGGTCACTGTCTCTTGTGACAGTCACCTGGTAGCCAGCAAAGGAGTCTCCTGTCACCTTCCTGTGTCTGTGTTAGCACTGCATGTCCCTGGCCTGTATTTGGGTTGCTTTAACAAGTGTCAAAGTGTAAAAAGCTGACAACAGCCTGAAGTTCAAGGTCGAACTTCTGCAGCTCAGTGTTCTTGCTATGTGCTCCTATGGCAGGGTGAGCTCTGGTCTCACAAGGCCCCCACCTCCGTCTAATCCTAACACCCTCAGGCCCTGCCTCTGGGTACCATTTCAGGGCATCAGCTTCAGCACAGCATCCCTTTAAGCGCTTAAGGTCGCACTTAAGGTGGAGATATAGTTACTTTTGGTTTTGTATTGTCCAAGCAAGGTCAGCACATCACCAGCTGCAGGCAGGAGAGCAAACCCCAGAGGAGCCGAATATACCAGGGAGAGGACAGCCTAGAATTAGGAATGACCAGCATTCAGTCCTGGCATTAACTGGCCATAGCTAGAGAGTTGGATGATTCCAGCAAATCCAAACATTTTCTGAAGTCTTGCACCGTCGGCCACCCTGGCTTTGGGCCTTCATTTACACTTACAGGTTTGCCTGTTAACTTCAGTGTTAGCAGCTACAAAATTGGTGATTTTTCCTTCACTAACATGTGGCAGTCTCTAGGTGGCTTCTAAGTCCAAAGTGAATGTTAAGATATTGTAGCAAGTCTGTCACGGGGTGATCTTCTCAGGGAGAAGCCTAATGAAGTCCCACCAGCCAACAAGCTGCTGTAAAGTGGTGGCCATTCTCTGCCCTGTTGGTGATGATAGTCCGGCCACTGGGCGTCTCCTGGGGCATTCTGCAGTCATTTCTCAGCATAGTTGTGTTAGGTGTGCTGTGGGTGACACAGCAAGAACTGCGTAGAAGGCATCACATCACCTCCCTCAGTGACATCCCTGGATGTTGCTGTCAGCAGCTCTGGGACCGGCCCATGGTGCTGCTAGGAAAGCTGAGTGCAGTCCATGAGTTGCTTCTGAATCGACCAAGCTGAGCCAGTGGGGACGTGGCAGTCGGTGGTGAGCTGACCTCTGTTAGTCCATCATGAAGGAGACAAGCGAGACGTGTTGGGGACCGCAAATCAAGTCAAGATGGCGCCTGGTAGTTTGCCAGGAGGAGTGGTTTGTGAAGCAAGGCCACCGAGCCATTTAGATGATGGGGATTCCTATTTGGCTGATTGCTGTATCTAGATGGTGCTAATTGAGACAAGCTGTGTGTAATCAGTTAGGTATATATACCTCTGCTGCCCGGCAATAAAGCGGCTCCTGCTACCTTGAGTTCCCGCTCAGTTCCCGCTGAGTTTCCCCGCAATAAAGCAGTTCCCACTTCAACCTTCAAGTTGCTTGTCACCTCCCGGTTATTCTGCCCAGCCGGACTGCGGCATATGGTGGCCCGTATGGGGAGCTCCAGGACGCCTGGGAGTAAGTGACAAGGTAAGGCTGCTCGCCCCTGAGGACAGAGCGAGAGGATGGCTGACCATTTCATTTGTTTCGTTTTGTTTCGTTTCATTTTTAAGCTGCCTGTTCCTAGAAATAAATAGGACAGGAGAAAAGCTGATCGCCCCTGAGGAACAGACAGGGCGAGAGAATGGATGCACATTTCAAGAAAATAGAAAAATTGATACAGTGTGTTTTTGTTCTGTTTTTGTTTTGTTTTGTTTCGGTTTTGTTTTGTGTTATCTTAGTGGATTGCATTATCTTTGTTATGGAAAAATGGGATCAGAAGTTAGTAAAAATCAAACTGAAAGGGTGTTAAGTAACTTGCTAGAGGAAGGAGGCACCTCAGTAAAACCAAGAATAATTAGGGCATACGTTGATACGATACAAAAATGTAGCCCGTGGTTCTTTAAGGAGGAGTTGTTAATATCACAATGGGACCATCATGGTGAATATTTTTAAAAGATAGAAAAGAAAAACCCTGGAACTCTGCCAGTTGGCACATTAACATTATGGACGTTGATACGATCTCGTTTGCTTAGTCCAAAGCCTTCAGTTCAGACTATGGTAGAGGAAGGAGAAGACATCTTAGATCAAGTAAAAGAGAAAGTCTCTCCAGCTAGTCAGACAGGGGAAGAAAGTTTGGAGGAGGAAGGGCTATCAGGGGAGAAGTTACAACAGGAGGCTGCTACTAACATCTTTCTATCACCAGAGGGTGTAAGTATTCAACCAACAGCTCCACCTATGGAGACAACATATGCTGGGTGGCCCCCAACCCCCATAGTTGATAGATGGGATCCTAAGATAGGACCTCGAAGATTAGCATGCCCTGTACTTGAGGATGAGGGAGGGCAGTGATATCACCAGGTTTTGGATTTTAAAACTGTAAAGCAGTTGAAAGAAGCTGTAGCATCCTATGGTCCTCAAGCCCCTTTTACCGTAAGCATGGCTGAATCCATTGCAAATTATAACTTGACATCAGCAGATTGGGCTGGCATGTGCAAGGCAATGCTAAATGGAGGACAATATCTGTTATGGAAAGTTGCTAATCAGGAATTGTGTATGGAGACTGCCAAGCGAAATGCAGCAGCTGGGTATCCACAGAGAAATCTAGATATGTTGCTAGGAGAAGGACCTCATGAGGATCAGCATCAACAAACTAGATATGATTCTGCCATATACTTACAAATCGCTTCAGCTGCGGTTAAGGCATGGAAGATTTTACAAGGACAAGGAGATTTACAAGGTCAATTATCTAAGGTAATACAAGGAGCTAATGAACCTTACACTGAGTTTGTGGATAGACCTATACAAATAGCAAGCCGAATCTTTGGGGATGTAGAAAAAGCGATGCCATTAATAAAGCAACTAGCCCTCAAACAAGCCAGTAGATGGTGTAGGGAGGCTATTAGACCTTGGAAATATAAAGACTTAAATGCATACATTAAACTGTGTAGAGATATTGGTGAACCAGTGATGCAGGGGCAAGTCTTGGCAGCTGCAGTAACCCGGGGAGTACAACAGGCTTTAGGTACCATGCCAAAAACATGTTATAATTGTGGTCAAGCAGGACATTTTAGAAGGAATTGCCCCATAGGAGGAGGGTTTAAAACAAGTTACAAAACTGGGTATGATCAAAAAAGAAAAATACCAGGTGTTTGCCCACGATGTCATAGAGGAAAACATTGGGCTTGTGAATGCCGTTCTCAGACTACTGTAGAGGGTACTCTGTTGCCAAAAAACGGACGAGCGGGCCCGATGCCCCAGGGCCCACAACCACATTGAAGGAACCCAGCAACACCATCAGGGTAGTGCCCAGGACACATTATCCGTTAACTCCCTTATCAGACCAACCAGAGGAAGTGCAGGATTGGACATCTGTGCCTCCACCAGAGCAGTACTAACTCCAGAGATGGGAGTTTAAATCATTCCCACAGGGGTAAAAGGGCCTCTTCCCCAAGGAACAGTAGGCTTATTATTGGGACGCAGTTCTTCTACTCTAAAAGGACTTATGATTAAGTCCTGGGGTAATTGATCCCGATTATGAATGTGAGATAAAAATTATAGCTAGTTCTCCAAGGGGTATCTCAGTAATTTCACCAGGAGATAGGATTGCACAGTTATTAATACTCCCTAGCTCACATGACAAATTTGCTAGTCATAATGTAGAAAGAGGTTCCAAAGGATTTGGCTCCACAGGTATAGATTGGGCTATGCTTTCTTTAAATTTAGATTCTTGCCTTATGTTAAACTTAACTATTCAAGGAAAAAATTTAAATGGACTACTAGACAGGTGCAGATCTTAGCATCATCTCTCGTCGAGAATGGCCAAAAGATTGGCCTTTACAACAAGCCACTCAAATGCTTCGAGGCCTAGGGGTGGTGACTAATCCCCATAGAAGTGTGATAGTATTAAAATGGAAGGATCCTGAAGGATGTGAAGGAACTATACAGCCACATGTATTGGATCATCTTCCTATAAATTTATGGGGATGAGATGTTCTAGGTCAATTGGGATTAACATTAACTAATAACATTCCACATATCCATCCAAATGCGCCCACTATTATGGCTGGACAAGTTTTTAGGAAAGGAAAAGGATTAGGAGAACAAGGACAGGGTATAGTGGCACCAATACAAATAGATCAAAAGACAGACATGGATTGGGTTTTCGGGAGGGGTCACTGAGACAATAAAAATTACTTGGAAATCAGAAAGGCCAGTATGGGTTCCTCAGTGGCCCCTGACTAAAGAAAAGATACAAGCAGCGCATGACCTGGTCAATCAACAATTAGCAGAGGGACATATACAACCTTCTATCTCTCCCCATAATACTCCCATTTTTGTTACCAAAAAGAAATCTGGCAAATGGAGACTATTACAGGATTTAAGAGCTTTTAATAACGAGGTGGTTATCATGGGACCTGGTCAATCTGGGATTCCTCAATTGTCTGCTTTGGCAAAAACCTGGTATGCTTTAGTTATAGATATTAAAGATTTTTTTTCCATTCCAATTCATCCTGAGGATAGTCCACGTTTTGCATTTACTGTCCCTGCACTGAATCATGAAGGTCCTGATCAGAGATATGAATGGAAAGTACTCCCTCAAGGGATGGCTAACAGCCCAACTATGTGTCAACTTTATGTTAACAAAGCAATCCAGCCACTTAGAAATCAAAATCCTGAACTACAAGTATTTCATTATATGGACGATGTATTATTAGCACACAAAGATAAAAATACATTGCTAGAATGTTATGCCACACTTACAAACTTATTAAAAAATTATAATCTAGAGATAGCAATAGATAAAGTACAATTAAAATTTCCAATTAATTATTTAGGAGTTCTATTATGCTCGACCATGATCTGCCCACCAAAAATTCAAATACGAGTAGATCAACTTAAAACACTTAACGGCTTTCAAAAGTTATTAGGAGACATAAATTGGATAAGGCCTTATCTAGGCATACCAATAGGAGAGTTGGGACCTTTATTTGATATCCTAAAAGGTCCATCAGATCCAAATTTACCCCGCATGTTAACGCCCGAAGCAAGAAACACATTAAAACTCATTGAAACATATATGGAAAATATGCATTCGGATAGAATTGATATAAGTTTGCCTCTGTTATTTACTATATTACCAACTAAAAATATTCCTACAGGAGTATTTTGGCAAGAAGGTCCATTATTATGGATACATTTATCTTATTCTCCTAACACTATTCTTACTAGGTATCCCGAGGCTGTAGGACAATTAATACTCAAAGGAATAAAAGCAGCAAAGGGAGTGTTTGGAATTTCTCCCAATAAAATTATTACTCCATATACTATGAATCAAATTGATGAGTTAGCTAATGAGTTAAATACTTGGGCAATAATCATGTGCAAATCTAATGTTTCATTTGATAACCACTTACCATCTAATCCTTTGCTGTCTTTTTGGTCCTCGCATCCTGTAGTTTTTCCAAAAATGACAAGGAAAACACCTATCATTAATGCTCCAATAATATTTACTGATGGGTCAAATAATGGTACAGCAGCAGTAGTTACCCCTGATCAAGCTTTTACATTTTTAGTACCCAAACAATCAGCTCCAAAGGTAGAGCTTAATGCAGTAGTACAAGCTTTTGGGATGTTTAAAGATTCTGTATTTAATATATTTTCTGACAGTCAGTATATAGTTAATGCTATAGTATCCCTTGAAGATACTGGTAGGATTTCCCCTTCCTCTACTGTTTTCTCTTTGTTTTCCACTATACAAAGTATTATCTGGGACGGAAAAGATCCATTCTTCATAGGACATATCAGGGCTATACAGGATTGCCTGGAGCCCTTAGTTTGGGTAATGATTTAGCAGATAAAACTACACATGACATACATGTTTTTTTCTGTACTAGAAGAAGCTACAAATTTTCACAAATCCTTCCATGTCAATGCTAATACTTTACAAAAGCGTTTTAGAATAACTAAGGAATAAGCTAGACATATAATAAAACAATGTCAAATTTGTGTGACCTTTTTACCACAAGTTAATCTTGGAATTAATCCTAGAGGACTGATATCTAATCATATCTGGCAAATGGACGTCACACATTTGCCAGAATTTGGAAAATTAAAATATTTGCATGTTACAGTTGATACTTCTTCTGGATATTTGATGGGCTCCCTTCATGCCGGAGAAAAAAAAAACTAAAGATGTTATAGCTCATTGTTTACAAAATTTTGCCACTGTGGGCATTCCAAAACAGTTAAAGACAGATAATGGCCCTGGCTATACTTCTGCTTCTTTTAAACAATTTTGCTCATCATTTGGCATTACTCATATAACAGGCATCCCGTATAATCCACAGGGACAAGGCATAGTTGAAAGAGCCCATCAAACTATTAAAGTGTACTTATTAAAGCAAAAAGGGGGAATTGGGAAAGGGTATATATTCCCCAAAGATAAACTTAACATAACCCTTTTTACTTTAAACTTTTAAAATTTGGATTCATCAGGGCTTAGTGCTGCAGAAAGGCACATGTGTCCAAAAAATGTACATAAGCCAAAGGTACTTTGGAAGGATATTCTAACTGGACAATGGAAAGGTTCTGACCCAGTGATTGTCTGGAGTCGGGGGTCTGTTTGTGTGTTTCCACAAGGAGAACAGCAGCTGGTTTGGATTCCAGAGAGACTAACTAAAGTGATTTCTACAGATCAAAAAGAAGATGATTTGGCTCAAATCCGTAACAGCTGATATCCAGAGCTCCAGCTTGGCTAGTCTTACATCTGCAACAGTGATTCTCCCACACCTGGAGGCTAATGAATAATGAGCACCATTGAGGCCTATTTCAAATGTAAAAAAAACCTTGATTCTTAATTGTGGGAATACTTTCAAACCCATATGCCAGTTACAAGAAGAAGGATGGGATATCAAAAGAAGAGTCAAGCCCAGGTGGTAGCCAGGATGCTTTTTTCTATTTGATTTTTTGAGCTCATACAGACCTAGGTTAATGTATTTCTGATCAGTTTTAATTTTTGATCAACTATGGAGTTTTAAAATATTGCAATGGAGATTTCACCTGTGAAAAGCTACAAGGCCTCTACTATTGTGTAATGTGTGCACACTTGTGTTATGTGTTGTATGTCTGTATGTGCGTATGTCCATATTTCATATATGAGGAGCACTCATGAAAAAATGGATCCAAATATTTTTTATTCAGGTGATTTAAACAGTTTAATTTAAATTGAGTATTGTTTAAAAAGTGAACAAAAAAAGGAGGTTAACAGATCTGTTTGTGGGGCTGGGGATGTGGCTCAAGCGGTAGCGCACTCGCCTGGCATGCACGCGGCCCGGGTTCGATCCTCAGCACCACATACCAACAAAGATGTTGTGTCTGCCGTGAACTAAAAATAAATATTAAAATTCTCTCTCTCTCTCTCTCTCTCTCTCTCTCTCTCTCTCTCTCTCTCTCTCTCTCCACTCTCTCTTAAAAAAAATTAAAAAAAAAACAGATCTGTTTGTTTACTTTCATCTTTCCTTTTCATTATATTTAATAATTTTTTTTTCAGGATAATGTACTAAATTGTTCAGAAAATTGTTTTCTTAGTGCCTGCTGGAATGCTACACAATTTTCTTTAGCCATCATTGCCAGAATTCCTACCTTTAGACAAAAATAGAAGGATTTCCAGTATTACTGAAAAACAAATGAGACTTTGGAATTACAGCTACCATCATTACAGCTGTTGCTGTTTCTGCTGCTATTGCTGCAGCTTCTGCGATAGCTATCACACAATCTGTACAAACTGCTGCATCAATACTTCAAGAAGGAATAGACATATTAATGGATTCCTCTGCTTTAAGCTGCTTACAGAACTTACCTGGACTGTGTATCACTTCTATGCATTATGAATCTATAGAGACAACAAATTGTAACTCTTAATAGTACCAGGGTATCTTTGCTGATGGTGTCATCGGTGGTACAGTTTTTCCAGGGGTTTCTCTCTTGGAGTCGTCAATGGCTTGGTGTTAAGTAACACGTCTGGGGACACCTTGTCTCACCGGCCACATGTCATGTTTTTTCTATAAAATCAACCAGTGATCAAGGGCACCGGCTTTGTCCCCTGGCTTCCTGGGAATTGTTTTTTAGGCTGCTCTCCATCTTTGACAACAAATGGGTGAGCAGATGCCTCCCTTTCTGACCTGTCCTTTTATCCTCCCCGACCCCAGCAAGCAATGTCGCCTTATCTTAATTAGCCAGTGTGGGGGGTTGGGATTTCCATGTCAATTTACTTGTCAACTGTGCTGGCTTTTTTGCTTCCCAGACTTGGTGTCACCTCCCCTGTCCACGTGGCCCTGATTGGGGACCCGTGGCACCGATTGGCTGAACATGGATCGTTGTGAGGCGGTTTGGAAACACTGGCGAGTGGCTTCGAAATCACTGTGTTTGCATTAAAGGAGGTCTGCGCAGTCCACTGCTGTCATTTGGAGGGCATTTCTCTGACTCCAGGGTTTCACAGAGGGATTCTGTTGAAGATGTTTTCATTTAAAAACTTTCATCTACCTCTGTCTCAGCCTAGTCCATGCCTGCTCTGTCTTATCGGTTGTCGGGGAGGAACGTATTTTCTATTTAATGCTGTAGAAACATCCAGGCCTCTTTGTGGAGTGCCCTGTGTGAGGCCAGCACCACGGGAAGGTGGTCAGTGGGTGAGACGAGTCAAGGCGGCCTGCAGGACGCCAGGGGACCGAGCACATCCGAGAGCTGCGCAGATGACCTTTTAGACAATTTTTACTTTTAATCATTGGAAGGTGCTTGTTTCCCAAACCTCAGCCCGTCTGGAGTGTGTTTTGGTCCATCGCCTCAGTCCGGACGTCAGGGTTTCCCGAGCGTTCTGTGTGGCCCGGGGTTTCTGGGTTGGGGCTGGTCACACCTGACCTTGAGCTTCCTACCTGCCTTTTAGGAAACCCTGCTCTCTTTCACCCACCCCCCCATATTCTGTTTGATTGAAGAGGTCATGCCGTACAGGTGTGTGTGGAAACGCGTGTTAAAGATGCACTCACATGTATTTCTGTGGGTGTGGCGAGCCTCCCGAGAGACGTGGGATTTCCTCCTCGCTTGGCGGGGGCTGGCTCTGGCCTGTTGCCCCTGCTTGGTTTCTGCCCTGGTGAGCGTCTGTTGCTGTTCCTGCCTTTCTGATGCCGGTGGGCTGCGAGAGGTCTGGTGTTCTAGTCTCACGTGTCACATGAGTTTGCGGGAGGTTACTCCTGTGCTCAGCAGAGAGAGGACAGTGTCCCTGGACTTTTGGAAAAGGTGTAAGTTAGCTTTGCAGTGAGTAAAATTCACTTTTAAGAAGATTAAGAAGACACTGGTTTCCGGGCAGGACCACACCTTCTTGTGCTCTGACCCTGAGGGCGCAGTCCTGCCTGCCGCTGCCAGCTGTGAGGTCTGAGTGCTGGGGCACAGTGGGCAGTCTTAGGGGTTCAGGCCTGCTGCCCTCAGGCTCTCCCTCCAGCCTTGCCGCCCCTCCCCTCCTCTTCTTTGTTTTAAGGCCAAGTTTGTTGTCTTAAAAGTTCTGGGAACAACTGAGGTTTGGGCTTCCTTGCAGGCAGGCTTGCTCCTGAGCTCTTCCCACTTGAGGGCCTTACAAGGAATATTGTCCGTGTTGTGCCACTAGGCCACTCGGGACTTGGCTCTGTGGCCGGGCGCTCGGTGCACTGCTGTGCTGGGGAGGTGCTCCACCCTCTGTTTTATTTTTTTGGAGCCAAGTTGAGTCTCTGTGCTGCCGAAACTGACGTAGGACAGGAGCTCCTCGCACCTCAGCCTCCCGAGCTGGACTGCAGCCACTGCACCTGGCTTTCACACCCCTTCAGACTTGCCGCCTGCCCTGCTTGCTGAGGCTGGCCACTGGCACTTGGGAGTGAGTGGGGACGGTGAACAGCAGAGCACACTTAGGCGTTGGGATGAACTGGGCGCTTGCAGCATTCAGAGCAGGCAAGTGGAGTAAGGCCTGGCCAGTGCAGATGCCATTCGTCAGCAGGCCCCTTACCCTGCCACTAGCCGGCTCTGACCCTGGGCTGGTCACTGAGCCCTCTGCCTGTGAATGACGAGGGGTGGCACTGCCACCTGGGCCTGCCGGCAGGAGGAATGAGGGACTAGATGTGACCTGTTCCCTGTAGGCTCGCGGCAGGGCTGGCCTGTGTTGCTGCCGGGCCCTGCTCCTGCTGTCTGCTGAGACTGCGCGAGGTCACCAGGCGGCCCTCACCATCCCTGCCCGAGGTCACCAGGCGGCCCTCACCACCCCTGCCCGGGCTGGAGTGCGGGGGCTGTCCGAGGCGGACCTGCCCTGAACCCTCAGCACCTGCCCACAGGTGCCCCCTGGCAGTTCGGGAAGCACACCAGCGCAGTTGCGCACCAGGGGGCCTGGGGCTGGGCCTCTGCTGGCAGCAAATGGCTTTGGGGAGTTTGGTCTCCTGCTCCCTTTGGTCTTGAACCCTGCTTCCCAGCCCCTCCTGTCCGCTCTGGATATTCCACCCAGCCCTTCAGCTTTGGTTCAGCCTCTGGTCAGGGACCCCCTGGGCGAATCTCCACCAGAAACAAACCCAAGGGTCGTGGGGGTCAGTCCCTTAAGGACGCCAGGGTGAGCTGCCCCTGGGAGCCCTGCCTGCTCACTCCCTGCAGTTCCCTGCACGGTCAGGAGGTGGCAGCACACCCTGTGCTCTGTTACTTCTTGACAGCGACACGACGGGCTCCTTGGACACTGAAGGTCACTGTGCACTGGAATAAACCAGGAAAGGCAGCGTCCACCCTGGGATCTGGGGGCAAAGGAACAAACAGCTGCAGCCTGCCCGTTTACACCGAGGAGAAACGCCCTTCCGTAGCGCAGCAAGTGGCCTGAAGGTGCTGATCCGTGGGGCATGGGAGGCTCGGCTCCGGGCAGGCTGTAGGCGAGGATGGCTGTGCAGCAGTGACCACACCACAGCCCTGGGCCACCCCAGGCCATCACAAGGCCCTGGAATCGCCTGGACTCTCTGACCTCCACTGGAAAGTAGACTGGTCATGTCTCTCCTGAAATTCACAATGAAACAAGTTTACTCTGGGATTCGGCGGTCTCCGTGCACCAAGAGCACGAGTGTGTTTGAGAAATTCACTCTGGAGATGCGTAAGTGTCTCCGTCGCCTGTGGGCCCCTCGGTGCCAGCCAGCCTGTGGGCTGCCCTGCTTCCGTCTTGGGGCCTTGGCCTACTCCAGTTGGTGCTTACACGCCTTCGCTGTGCCTTTGAGTCCCGTTTCAGTGTCTTGATCTTGTTATTCTGACGGCCAGAGCATGTGAACCTAGCACAAAACAAAGCCCACCAAATCCCAGGCCCTGCCGCCCCGGGGGGCAGCCTGAGTCTGCTGCCCACGGAGCCGTGCCCAGGCGGACCTGCTCCGGGGCCCTGCTTCACCCCATGTGTGCCCTGGGCTGGGCCAGATAAAGCCAGATCCAAGCAGCGGCCGCCCCTCCTTGCCCTGACTGTGCCTCTCAGCACAGGGCCCCTGTGAGCGCTGGCCAGTTGTGGCACCCCAGCACCCCAGCACCCAGGCAGGCTGGCGGCTGGCGGGGTGAGGGTGCGGGGCTGAGGGTGGCCCCCTTCTCCCAGCAGGGAGAGCTCTAGAAGGTGGGGGCCGGGGCGGTGGGATCCGGGGAGCCTGTGAGTGCCGGGTGCTTTTGCTGCCCGTACTGCGACATGTGGTTTGGAAAATATTGTGAAAGACCCAAGTGGCCACCATGAGTCGGCGTGTTCCTGTGGTTGGTGTTTGCCTTGGGACACCCGAAAGCCAACCCCCTCATTTCACTTTAGTAGAAGTGATACACTGACTCAAATGTCCTGTCCTACTTAAGTGAGGGCTGGCGGGAGGAGGATGGAGCAGAGGCCAGGCTACCGCGTTCCTGGCCCTGCACTCTTGGCGTTTGGGGACAGGGCCCCTCTGTGGCAGGGACTGTCTGCTTGTTGTAGGGCATCAGTGTCTCTGGCTGCCACGCTCTGGATGCCAGTAGCACCCCTGCCGTCCAGTGTGACTACCCAAAGTGTCCCCAGACATTGCCAAACATCGGCTGGGGGCAGCCACCCCGGTTGGGAAACAGCCGTAGGTGACGTCCAGTTTGCACTTCCGTCCATGGCACCCTGCACTGCACCCCGTCTCCTCTTCAGCCTCATGCCTCTGACGTAGATCCGCGAGGTCACGCGTGCCCACACCATGTCTTTCCCTCCTCAGCGCCGAGCCGCGTGCCCCTGTAAGAATGGGCCCTGCTGCCTGTTCATTCCATGTGGACTGTAGTCCGGCTGCCAGCCAGGGCTGTTCTGGACGTTCCTGGACATGTCCTTGAGGGGCTTGCTCAGGAGTGAACCAGCAAGGACTGGGACAGGCATGTGCTCAGCACAAGCAGATACTGTCACACCATGGTCCCAGCGTCCACTCCACCAAGCCATGGAGGGAGCCAGCCTGAGCCCTGGCAATTCCACAGGTGCTGCAGGGTCAGTGCAGAATCCATGTGCTCCGAGCCCTGTTTATTGAAGGTCACTCTCAGGGACTTGAACTCACATAAGGACAGGCTGGCTCTGACGGGCTCAGTTGTTTTTTAATACTGAGGATTGAGCCCAGAGACACCGCAGTCACGGAGCCACATCTCCAGCTCTTCTTATGTTTTTATTTTGAGACAGGGACTCACTAAGTTGCTGAAGCTGGCCTTGAACTTGCAATCCTCCTGCCTCAGCCTCCTGAGTCACAAGGATTACAGGTGCACGCCACCACACCCAGCTTAGACTCCGCCAGTTTTGATAACAGTCTCTCCGTTAATAAGTTATTGTCAAAAGGTAGTTCTGAACTGTACGACATCCTTTGTCACTTGCAGTCAGGCACCACCCTGAACAGCTAAAGTCAGTCCATCTAAGTTCTTCCCAACGCTCACCAGGGTCTTGGGATGGGGTGGGATGAGTCCAGGCATGAGTGAGGAAATGCGTGCCTGGTGATGGCATTCAGAGTCACCATACCTCGTCCCCCAGGCACGCCACCTCTCCCCTGGTTCTGCGATCACTGTTTCAGGAGCAGAACTGGAGGCTGTTTCTGGAGGGGTGTGGGAGTGCGGGTGCAGCTGGCTCGGGCTGGCACCTGGCCTGCCAGCCCTGCGCTCCGTGGCTCACGGGCCAGGTGCCCGTTCCTTCTCAGTGTTCCCTGAGCTTCACCAGAAGGACCTGGGCTGATGCTCCGCAGCCGCACCGCTGATTCTGCACCTGCTTGCCACCTTGGGAGCCACGCCCAAAGAGCAGGAGGGAAGGACTGAGGAGGCAGGCAGTGAGCCTGCCAGCCGTCCCCGAGGGCATGCGCTGTCTTCCAGTTTTCTGCAGTGGGCGTTTCTGTCCTTGTAGGTCTGGTGACCTTGTCTGCTGCGTGCCTGAGGGTGGCGGGCCCAGGGTAGCTGCTGCAACCTCTCTCTCTGCCCCCATGAAGGGTTCCGGTTCTCTGAGGCCCGCGGTGTGGCCCTGTTACAACCTGCGGGACTTATCTCGATTCCCATAACCCAGGAGCGATTTGCCAAGCGTCCGCCCCCGTGAGCTCAAGTGCTGGTTTGAGAATTAGCACCGAGGTTCAGTCACTTGCACCGAGATGCAAGGCTCCGATTCCACGATTCCACGTTGGAAGCACGGGGAGTGGAGGCTTCGTGGGCGCCGAGCGCCGTTCCGTTCAGATGAGTTCAGCACAGACAGATCCTAAACCTAAGGATTAAGTTCTCCTTTAAATATTTCTGGGTTTCCAACTTCAGGGGAAAATATGCCTGGGAAAAATGTCTTGGGGTTTCATCAAACACTTGGAAAGTAATCTGAAAACATCTTTCCAAACCCTGCGCGGTTCCAGCCTGAATCCTAATTGACGCTTAATAACTTCTCAGTCAATTACTGTTCCTGTGAGAGGCTGAAGAGAGGTCTGTTCTGAGAGGTTCTGGTGATGCAGGTTGGGCCCGGACCCCAGCGGTCTGTCCGCAGCCTCCCCCACCACACACAGGCCTTCTGTTTCCACAGATGCTCACCCCGGCCTGCTGTCGGCTAGGACCAGAGGCAGGTCTGGGGCAGTTTCAAGCGTATTTACTTATTCATTCATCAAACATTTATGGAGCACCAAATGTGCCAGGTTCTGCTTGTAGTTGCAACCAAAAATGAAAGGTAGGATTCTGACCACTGCCGTCTTAAAGAGCTGGCAGCCGGGGAGAAAGCAAGGCCCGGAGCTGGGCTAACGCAGAGCACTCCAGCCCAGACCAAGGCCGCCCAGCAGGGGCCGCCGAGCAGGGCCTTCAACTATGTTCGCTGCCTCTCCACACTGATTTTTTGGTATCTACAGAAATTCATGCTGAAATAGTGACTTTTCCTGCGAGCATGCATCAGCTTGGGGAGAATGGAGTTAAGTCTTCCAGTCCATAGACACAGTGTGCCCTCTGTTTGTTTAGGCCTTCCTCGATTTCTTCCAAGGCGTTTTGATGAAACATACAGATGTACAAACTTTGTTAGATTTATATCTCATAATTTCATTTTTGTAGAGCTGTTATAATTTTTTAAAATGCCATGATCTAATACTTAGATCTAATGATAGTTTATAGAAAATCATTGATTTTCATATGTTGAACTTGCACTCTGGAACCTTGCTAAAAACCCATTGTTTTATAAGCTGTTTAATAGTTTTTTAGTGTATTCTAGAGAGTCGTGTGGCAGACATGGAGAATTCCATCTCTCCCTGTCCCTCTCTCCTGTCCCCCTGTCCCTCTCTGTTCCTCTCCCTGTCCCTCTCTCCCTCTCTCCCTGTCCCTCTCTGTCCCTCTCTGTTCCTCTCTCCCTGTCCCTCCCTGTCCCTCCCTGTCCCTCTCTCCTCTCTCCCTGTCCCTCTCTGTTCCTCTCTCCCTGTCCCTCTCTCTCCCTCTCTCCCTGTCCCTCCCTGTCCCTCCCTGTCCCTCTCTCCTCTCTCCCTGTCCCTCTCTGTTCCTCTCTCCCTGTTCCTCTCTGTTCCTCTCTCCCTGTCCCTCTCTGTTCCTCTCTGTTCCTCTCTCCCTGTCCCCCTGTCCCTCTCTGTTCCTCTCTCCCTGTCCCTCCCTGTCCCTCTCTGTTCCTCTCTCCCTGTCCCTCCCTGTCCCTCTCTGTTCCTCTCTCCCTGTCCCCCTGTCCCTCTCTGTTCCTCTCTCCCTGTCCCTCCCTGTCCCTCTCTGTTCCTCTCTCCCTGTCCCTCCCTGTCCCTCTCTGTTCCTCTCTCCCTGTCCCTCCCTGTCCCTCTCTGTTCCTCTCTCCCTGTCCCTCTCTGTTCCTCTCTCCCTGTTCCTCCCTGTCCCTCTCTGTTCCTCTCTCCCTGTCCCTCTCTCCCTGTCCCTCTCTGTTCCTCTCTCCTTGTCCCTCTCTGTTCCTCTCTTCCTCTCTCCCTGTCCCTCTCTCTCCCTCTCTCCCTGTCCCTCCCTGCCCCTCTCTGTTCCTCTCTCCCTGTCCCTCTCTCCCTGTCCCTCTCTCTCCCTCTCTCCCTGTCCCTCTCTGTCCCTCTCTGTTCCTCTCTCCCTGTCCCTCCCTGTCCCTCCCTGTCCCTCTCTCCTCTCTCCCTGTCCCTCTCTGTTCCTCTCTCCCTGTCCCTCTCTCTCCCTCTCTCCCTGTCCCTCCCTGCCCCTCTCTGTTCCTCTCTCCCTGTCCCTCTCTCCCTGTCCCTCTCTCTTCCTCTCTCCCTGTCCCTCCCTGTCCCTCTCTGTTCCTCTCTCCCTGTCCCTCTCTCCCTGTCCCTCTCTGTTCCTCTCTCCCTGTCCCTCTCTCCCTGTCCCTCTCTGTTCCTCTCTCCCTGTCCCTCCCTGTCCCTCTCTGTTCCTCTCTCCCTGTCCCTCCCTGCCCCTCTCTGTTCCTCTCTCCCTGTCCCTCTCTGTTCCTCCCTCCCTGTCCCTGCCTGTCCCTCTCTGTTCCTCTCTCCCTGTTCCTCCCTGTCCCTCTCTGTTCCTCTCTCCCTGTCCCTCTCTGTTCTTCTCTTCCTCTCTCCCTGTCCCTCTCTGTTCCTCTCTCCCTCTCTCCCTGTCCCTCTCTGTTCCTCCCTCCCTGTCCCTGCCTGTCCCTCTCTGTTCCTCTCTCCCTCTCTCCCTGTCCCTCTCTGTTCCTCCCTCCCTGTCCCTGCCTGTCCCTCTCTGTTCCTTTCTCCCTGTTCCTCCCTGTCCCTCTCTGTTCCTCTCTCCCTGTCCCTCTCTGTTCCTCTCTCCCTGTCCCTCCCTGTCCCTCTCTGTTCCTCTCTCCCTGTCCCTCTCTGTTCCTCTCTTCCTCTCTCCCTGTCCCTCTCTGTTCCTCTCTCCCTGTTCCTCCCTGTCCCTCTCTGTTCCTCTCTCCCTGTCCCTGCCTGTCCCTCTCTGTTCCTCTCTCCCTGTTCCTCCCTGTCCCTCTCTCTTCCTCTCTCCCTGTCCCTCCCTGCCCCTCGCTGTTCCTCTCTCCCTGTTCCTCCCTGTCCCTCTCTCTTCCTCTCTCCCTGTCCCTCCCTGCCCCTCTCTGTTCCTCTCTCCCTGTCCCTCTCTGTTCCTCTCTTCCTCTCTCCCTGTCCCTCTCTGTTCCTCTCTCCCTGTTCCTCCCTGTCCCTCTCTGTTCCTCTCTCCCTGTCCCTGCCTGTCCCTCTCTGTTCCTCTCTCCCTGTTCCTCCCTGTCCCTCTCTGTTCCTCTCTCCCTGTTCCTCCCTGTCCCTCTCTGTTCCTCTCTCCCTGTTCCTCCCTGTCCCTCTCTCTTCCTCTCTCCCTGTCCCTCCCTGCCCCTCGCTGTTCCTCTCTCCCTGTCCCTGCCTGTCCCTCTGTTCCTCTCTCCCTGTCCCTGCCTGTCCCTCTGGGTCACTCTCTCCCTGTTCCCCTATCCCTATTCAGGCTGATATCTTTGTTTTCTTTTTCTTGGGCATCTCCCAGGCCAGGCCTCCTGATAATGCTGGAACTGGGCGATGAGGGTCTTGCCTGCCCTTGGCCTTGGGGTGGGTGCTCTGACCGGGGCTAGGTGTCCTCGTCAGGTTAAAGAAGGCTCTTTAACTTCCATTTCCCAGTTCTCCAAGAGCCTTTGTCAGCGATGGCTGTTGAGTTTTGTCAAACATTTCTTCTGCGTCCGCTGCTGTGATCATGTGGTTTTCCATGGTTCGTTAACATGTCGAGTTAAACTGCGGATTTTTGGAATATTCCACTGGCCTTGCACTCCGAGGACAAGCCCCACTCAGTCGTGGTGGATCACATTGTGTATGTTGCTGGATTCGGTGCCTGGGGTTTGGTGGGGAGACAAGCAGCCCCGCTCCTTG
The DNA here is from genome assembly GCF_045843805.1 of Urocitellus parryii. Classification (NCBI taxonomy): domain Eukaryota; kingdom Metazoa; phylum Chordata; class Mammalia; order Rodentia; family Sciuridae; genus Urocitellus; species Urocitellus parryii. The sequence continues at coordinate 55,455,182 of NC_135545.1, forward strand.
TCGCTCCGTCCTGAGTCCATCTCACGACCAGGCCACAGGGCTGCCCCGGAGGTCGGCATCCTGGTCCCCGCCAGCTGCCCCGTGCAGTGCAGGGTGGCTTGGTTCTGTCTCAGCTCTCTCCCGTCTGCGTGCTGCCCACATGCTCTCCTGCTGCCTTGCAGGGCTGGCTCGGGGGCAGCCCTGGACTCCCAGATGAACCCGAGGACCCTCCTTTCTCTGATCTCACTGTGGAGGCCGCAGGGTTCTCCTCCAGGCGTCTGGCAGATTTTGCCAGTGGACCTGAGGGCGCCTCTTCTGGAAGGTTCTAGGGCTCTGAGCCAGGCCTGGAGACAAGAGGGGGTTCCCTGACTGCCCTCAGCCCCCCAGAGGGCGTTGCCGCACCCTGCCCGGGGCTTTGCCTCCAAGGAGAGGGACAGGCCAGCCGCCCAGGGCTTGCCCCTGGCTAGCCAGACCCCGCGGTTTCCCAGGAACAGCAGTAACTGGGCGCAGCGGCCGGTGTCGCCAAGCCCAGGCGTCCAGGCGTCGGCGAGCGGGAAGCCTGCAGGTTGGACCGTGCAGGACTCTGCTCCGGCTCCAGCTTCTCCAGCCTCACCCCACGCTTCCCGTCCTGTGTTCTGGGTGAACTTGGTCTGACTTCATGGTGAAGGACGGAGGGCAGGGTCCCTGGAGAGGCCACGCCATCAGAGACACCCACCGAGGCAGAGAGGGAGCACGTGGCAGGCTGGCGCTGTGGCAGGGCGGAGGTCACTCCCGGCGCCTGCTGTTCGGGACGCTGGCGGGTGGGTTAGGGTTAGGTTCAGGGTTAGGGTGGGAGGTGGGGAGCACTGTGGCCCTTCAGTAATAGGAGCCCTCGCGGGGCGCCCCAGCTGGCCCTCTCCTGGACTTGTGGGCCCTTCCATCTCCGCAGCAGCCCCGTGAGGACCGCGGGCTTTATTGTCCTCATGACAGGGAGGGACGTGAGTGAGGCCCGGAGCCAGCGAGCTTCTCAGGGGCACCGCCAGGACTCTACCCGGGCACAGGTTCCACGCAGCAGCCACCTCCTCAGCCAGCAGCGCGCTGTGGCCTCGGGAACAGGGAACAACGGGTCGTGCCCTTCCCCTGCGGTGACGGAAGTTCGTTGGTGGGAAAAGTTGTGAAGCGCAGTGTCCCTGGGGAAGCCCGCGGGTCCCTGCGCCCCGCCTCGATTAAGGATTCTGGGAAGCCAGAGACGTCCCTCTGCGTAGAGAGCTGCCACTCTCCGCCCCTCACACGCTGGTCCCTCCCTAGGACGGAGCAGGATCCCGTCCCTGTGGGAACTGTACAGCCGTCTGCAGTGACCCCGTCCTGCCTGCCCCAGGACTGACTCAGGCCCCAGGGAAGCACTGGGGGGGAGCAGCAGCCCTGCTCCTTGTCGCTCCGTCCTGAGCCCGTCTCACGACCAGGCCACATGGCTGCCCTGCAGGTGGGCACCTGGTGCAGGTGCAGGGTGGCTTGGTTCTGTCTCAGCTCTAAGCCGGTGGTGGCCCGTCCATCTGCCCTCACTTCTCAGGGTACCACGTGGCCAGTGTGGACTTGTGACAGGGGCCACCCCATCTGCCCTAAGGCCATGGACTGCCCTGCTCTCAAAGTCCCCCCAGCAGTCCCACCTGCCCACCCGCCTCCTCCTTCCCCTCTCATCTCCCTTCCGGTCCCATCTCACACGTGTCCAGCCACCGCGAGTGAGGGTTCAGGGTCCACTCCCCTCCTGGGGGCCCCTTTCTTGCCTTGTCACCCTGGCAGAGCGGGGCGGCCTGGCCCTGCTCCGGCTCCCAGGAAGCAGCACGCTCTCTCCACTGATGGGGAAGTCACCGCAGTTTGTTTTCTAATCAACGCCCTTTGTGGGCTGAGACCCCCTTTCCAGTGGTCAGGGCTTGCTTCTTAGGGTGGATGACGCCGACTCCACTGAGATGACCGTACGGTTTTTCTTCTTTAATCTGTTCATGTCGTGAATTATGTTGATTGATTTTAACAAACTTTTAATCTTAGGATGATCCGAGATTTCACAGAAAAGGCACAGACAGCCCAGAGCCCCATGTGCACGCAGTGCGCCTGGAGCTGCGCTACCGTGATGGTCACATGGCCCCCTGGCCGTGCCGGCCTCTTGGGTGGCCCTGTGTCCTGTGGACATGTGCGGCCGGTTCTCTTTCTTTCTTTCTCTGATGTCTCTGGCCCCGGAGCCCTGTGAGGGCCGGGGCGTGTCCCAGCGGGAGGACCCACTGCTCCTCCAAGAGGCCCTGGGACTTTGTTAGATGGCCGTGAGGGGAGCCCAGGGGTGGGTGCTGGCGGGGCCCCTTTCTGTGTTGGGTCTGCTCTGGGGACTGAAGCCAGGGCCTGTGTCGCGGAGCAGAGGCTGTCACTGAGCTCAGCCCTGGCCCCAGCTTGCGGGATTTGCTGAGCATTTTGGCAGGTTTTCCTGGGTCTGCGTGGTCCTGGGTTGTGTCACATCCTTGTCTGGCTCTGGAGTCAGGTGTCACAGGCCCTAACCCGGGGACCCGCTGCTTTCATAGACGGGGGCTGCTAACGGTCGGTGCTGCTTCTCCGATGACCTTGGTGACTTGGTCTTTGATGAATCGGTCCACTCACTCCAGTGAGGAGAGTCCTTGGCATAAAACTCTTCAGCATGTTTCCCATTGCTCTTCGCCGTTTACAGGGTCTGCCGTGGTTCTGTCTGTCCCATGTCCGTCTTTCTCGCCACTTCTTGTCTTGAGCAGAGTCTGGTACGACCACCCTCAGCAGTCTGCAGACTCCCCAAGATCGAGCTTTTGGCTTTGTCCATTTCCTCTCTTGATAATTTCAGTTTCGTGGATTTCTGCTGTCGGCATTATCATTTCCTTGCTTTTTCTTATTCAAGATTTGATTGGAACTTTCTTTTCTGCTCTTTTGTTATTTGGAGAGAGGTCTCGCTTAGTTGCCCAGGCTGACCTGGGATCCTGGGCTCTAGGGGCCCTCCTGCCTCAGCTTCCTGAGTAGCTGGGCCCCCAGGAGTTCACCACGCCTGGACATATTGTCTGCTTTTTTTTTCTTTTGGGATGGACTTTGGGGTGCTCAACCCTGTGCCACATCCCCAACCCGTTTTTGTTTGTTTTGTTTTTGAGACAGGGTCTCGCTGAGTTGCTGAGGCTGGCTTAGAACTTGCAATCCTCCTGCCTCAGTCTCCTGAGCCTGGGATTTCAGGCGCGTGTCACCGTGCTGGGCTCTTTCTGTCTCTTTAGGGAGAAACTTGGGTCATTGATTCGAGACTTTTCTTCTTTTCAGATATTAGTGTTTGATAGTATTAGTTTCCAGTGCTGCTTTAGTTACACCCACAGATTTTTTTTTTTTTGTACTTGTGGATGGACAACACATCTTCATTTTATTTGTTCCATTTTATGGGGCGCTAAGGATGGAACCCAGTGCCTCACACAAGCTGGGCCGCGCTCTGCCGCTGAGCCCCGGCTCCAGCCCCACACCCCACAGACTTTGATAAGTCATGTTTCTGTTTTCATTCAGTCAAAATACTTTCGCTTTTCCCTTGTGATTTCTTCATTTGCCCATGAGTTATTTAGGAGTGTGTTATTTTCCAAGTGTTTGCACATTTTGGAGATATTTTTTCTTTTATTAATATTTTCATTTCTGGGGCTGGGGATGTGGCTCAAGCGGTAGCGCGCTCGCCTGGCATGTGTGCGGCCCGGGTTCGATCCTCAACACCACATACCAACAAAGATGTTGTGTCCGCCGAGAACTAAAAAATAAATATTAAAAATTCTCTCTCTATCTCTTTAAAAAAAAAAAAAAAAAAAATATTTTCATTTCTGGGCTGGGGATGTGGCTCAAGCGGTAGCGCGCTCGCCTGGCATGCATGCGGCCCGGGTTCGATCCTCAGCACCACATACAAACAAAGATGTTGTGTCCGCCAAAAAACTAAATAAATATTTAAAAAATATATTTTCATTTGATCTCTACTATGGTTAGAGAACATATAAGATTCAAATATTCTTCATTTGTTGAGCTATGGCTCAGGTTATGCCTGTGGTTTTGTGATGACCCAGTCCCAGTGGAGCCAGAGGCAGGCAGATCCAGGATTGCACCGAGGACAGTTTACTGGGGACTCACTGGCAGAGGTGTGGTCTTAGGTGGCAAGACCACTTGGATCCTTGCAGTGTGTGACACCCTGGGTTAGGGGAGTGAGCTCGTCCTGGCTGGAACGGACCTGGTCTGTCTCCAGGTGATGTTGAAGAGCCAGTGCAGCCCTGGAGCCAGGCTCTGGTGGGAAAGCCCCACGTGTGGCTCTGTGGCTTCCTCTGTCTAGGGTTTGTGAGAAACTGCAGGACAACCAGCAGGGCTGCTCTGGAGCATCTTGGTGGCCATGACTCTAGATGGCTGTGGTCACGTCAGGCTGACTCCTCAGAACAGCTTAGTGAATATTTAACGCATTTGAGAAGAATATCGATCCTGCTGATTGGTGAGTATTCTATAACGTTAAGCCAGTTAGTCACTTTCTAAGTCTTGGTAACCCGACTGCTTTTCCGTCTCTGTGTTCCATCCATTAGTGAGAGAAGAACGTGAACTTTCCAACTATGATCTGGATTTGTCTAGTTCTTCTTTCAGTTTGGTCAGCTTTTGCTTTATGTGTTTTAAAGCTCTGTTATCGGGCACATATGCATTTAGGAACTTTCCATATTCCTGGGGGGTGGCCTTGTCATCATGACGGTGAGCCCCTCTCACCTCTGGAGCGGTCCTTGTCCTGAAGTTGGCTCTGCGGGTACAATCGTCACGCCAGCTTGCTTGTACTGTGGGCATGCTTGCTGCACGGTCCACGTTTCTCCACCTCTGGGTTCTTATCCTGTCCAGATCTTTGTATTTAAGTTGTTTCTTGTAGACAGCGTATGTCCAGGCCTTGGTTTGTCCTGTGGTCTGACAACCTCTACATCTAGTTACAGTGTTTAGAGCATTGACACTTAATATAAATGTAATAAATGTCAATGTCATTGAGGCCACGTGCACTGTGCTTGCCTTCAGGGGTCAGCTTTGTGCTGATGCTGGAGATGAGGGGGAGTGAGACCTGTCTCCACCTTGTAGAGGGGCCAGCATCGGGGCCAGCATCATTTAACAGAGTGAAGTTATTTGCATGATAAATGCAGAAACACAGGGGACCCAACACTGCTAGAGAAGATAGAAGGGCTGCTTGCCAACTCTGCCTTCACAGAGAAGGCACAGCTGGGTCTACACAAGGTGGCGAGGTGATGAGTGTCGAAGCAGAGCATGTGCCAAGGCCTTGAGGCACCAAAGGCCCCCGTGGGCGCAGGGAGCAGGACGAGGTGTGGTGAGGCTGAGGCATGGTGTGCGTGTGCTTGTGGGGTGAGGGCGGCCACTGGGGTTGGGGGTAGGGGGAGATGGGCCCAGAGCTGCCCGGAATGACACGGAGGGTTTTGATCAGCAGGTGTAGACCTTGGTCAGAACTCTCCAGCTCACACCTGGGAGGTGGTGTTTACGCGGGTGTAGACGTGGGTTGGAACTCTCCAGCTCCCATTCAGGACAGGTATTTTGTGGGAGTATTGATGTTGGCATCAGCAGCGCCTCTGAGGCCTCCTGCTGATGAGGCTGGTTGTGTCTGTGCCGCCAGCCTCAGGGGCTCACTCTTCTCAAACACAGAGGGGCACCTCCCCGTTTTGTGTGTGGGTAGCGGACCTTTCCCTTCCAGGCTCGGGCCCCGTCGGTCCCAGAGATCTCGGGGTGCCTGGCTGGAGTGAGGCCTGGAAGAGAAGGTAGAGTCCAGCCTTCAGAGTCCCCGGTGAGACCGGCCTCAAAAGAGAAAGCGTTTCCCTGTTCCTGGGCTTCCAGTCTGCACCAAGTCCAACGGCAAACTCATCAGCCGGGAGCAAGTGGCCCCCAGGGCTTCATGTGAGGGGCAGGGTCCTTCCCCGGCCCCGTGGAGTGAGAGGAGAGGACGGTGAGCTGCCACCTCTGGTCCAGACCCCAGGGAGGAGGCTCATGGGGCGAGGCTGGAGGCCCAGGGGCGAAGGCTCCCTGGTCTGCATGGAGGGAGGCCAGGTGGCGGAACAGCTCTGGTGTGTGGCTTGATGGGAGATGGTGGCGGGGGGGACACCTGGCTGGCGTGGGTTGAACAGTGGCCACTGAAAGGACACGTCCAGGCCTGACCCGAGAGCCTGTCGTGTGATCTGTTTGGAAAAGGTGCCTTCGCAGATGTCCTCAGGCAGAGGGTCTCCAGGTGAGGCCCTGAACCCCCAGGGCCAGCCCTGCAGGCCGTGACGAAGAGCAGGCGGCCACTGCACACGGAGGCAGAGACTGGACTGGCGCCACCCAAGTCAGGACACCTGGGGCCTCGGGAGCTGGAGGAGGTGAAGAGAGAGTCCCCAGAGCCTGGGGGCCCGGCCACACAGACGTGAGACCCCTCGGCCCAGACCTGGGTGGCACACGTTTGCTCGGCTCCGGGCCCCGTGCTGGCGGTCTGCCGGGGCAGCCCGGGAAGCCAACCTTGGCTCCTTCCGAGTAGCAGGATCTGGGGCGGCTCCCCCTCCCCACAAAGCCACGGAGACCCCCCAGCTTCTCCCTTAGCAGGCGCCCCTCTGGGAAAAGGAGGGGAGCAGCCCTGAGTGGTGGTGAGTGACCCACGTGTGGACGGTTACCTGTCCAGCAGGTCCCTCTCCCACCCCATCTGCACATGCGGCCCTGCCTAGGTCTGGGGCCAAGGTCGCTGCCCTGCCCCAGCAAGGCGGGATGTGGCAGGAGGCCGCTCAGGGGGACACGCAGCACAGGCCAGGCCTCTGTCCACAGCCACGTTCAGACACTTTCAAGTCCGAGTGGCCAGGCAGAGCATGTGCCCAGGCCTTGGGGCACCAACGGCCCCTGTGGGCGCAGGGAGCAGGACGAGGTGGTGAGGCTGAGGCGTGGGGTGCGTGTGCTTGTGGGGCGAGGGGGGCCAGAGCTTGTGCAGGTGTTTCTGGCTTCCCTGGTGGGGCGGTGACGGCCTCTGGGGCTGGAGACCAAGCCAGCGTCCCTTACTTGAGGCATCCCGGACCATGCAGAGTCTCAGTCTGGCCGGGGGCCAACTTTTGCATCTGGAATGTGTTAATTGATGGCTAGAAAAATAATCAGGGCAAACGCAGGGCATTTCTGGTAAAGAGACTCCAAGGAGGCCCCTCTGGAGCCAGATGACTCAGGGCTGTGCCGAGTGGTGTGTGGTCTGGAGCCTTCTGGCCGCGCGGCTCTGCCTGGAAACAGCTGGCGGCGCTGCGGGTTGATTCCTGGCGGTTTCCCTTGGAGTTTGGCGCAGGAGCCTGTGGCTGGGTCTGCAGCCTCCCCGGTGCCCTCTCAAAGACGCAGCTGGCTGTAAAGCTGTATGAGTTTCCTGTAGCTGCTGTAACAAATGACCACAGCTCGGTAGCTTAGAACAGCATAGATGCGCTGTGTCGTGGCCCCATGTCAGAAGTCTGAGATTGGTCCTGCCCAAAGCAGGTCGAGGCCAGGTAGAACCCTTATCCTGCCTGTTCCAGCTCCAAAGGCATCGGCGTCCCTTGGCTGGCAGCCCCATCCTTCATCCTTCATCCTTCAAGTGCATCCTGACAGTCCCTGCTCCTGTCACCACGTCCCCTTCTCCTCTGCCCTCTTGCCCCTCTTTGAGCCAGGCTGTGATTCTGTCAGGCCCACCGGACACTTCAGGATGCACCACATGTCAAGGTTTTTAACGTAATTGCATCTGCAAAGGCCCTTGGGCGGGGTTACTAGTGTCTCCAACAGTTGGTGTCCAGCTGGCCCCTCAGAACGTGGCCTTATTTGGAATCAGGGTTCTGAGGCTGTGATCCAGTGAGGAAGAGGCCATGTTCAGTCGGGATGGCCCCCATCCAACGATGTGTTTATAAGACACAGGAGGCCATGTGATGTTGGCAGCAATGGACGAAGTCACCAGGCAGGGAACACCACGATGCTGGCCACCACCAGGAGCCAAGGAGAAGGTCGGGAGGGGACCTTCGCTGAGGGGACCTGACCCCAGGCTCCCCCTCCAGGACCCTGAGAGAAGATGGTGCTGCTGTCCCGAGCCCCCTTTGGTTCTGGGTCACAGCTCCTGAGTGACCGCGACTCTTGGGGTCCAGGAGCAGGAGGCGGGCTGGTCTGGGTGCCGTTACTTAGCTGGCCCCAGGTCCCTGGCAGCCAGGAGGATCCGGCTGACCTCAATGCTGGAGGAAGAGCCGGGATGCCCGTGGCGATGGCCGGGCTCAGCTTGGCTGATGGCTGCGGCTCTGCTGGACACTGCAGGTCTCAGTGTGCCCTGGAGGAGTGGCAGAGGTGTCAAAGTCAGACACCCGGAAACGCACGCGACAAGGCTTTTCACAAGGCCATCCTGAGTCCCTGCCTCTGCCTGAGCTGTGTCCCCTGGGGCTGGGTGGCCCTCAGGCCTCGGCCTTCTCCGGTGCGAGGGGTAGAGCAGCCCCAGGTGCTCCTGTGCTGGCACCAAGACTGCCTGGCGCCCCTGGGAGAGGACGACAAGCGGCCGTGGGTTGCGGCCCGGGAAGACCTCCAGCTCCAGGTGCGGAGCCGCCCAGGTGGGAAGCCACCTCCAGCCCACGGAATGGCCAGAGCCGCGCAGGAGCTCCCTGTGTGCGGGGTGCCATTACTGAGGGCCCCCGACTTGGTGATCAGACAACGGAAGTCACTTCCTCGTAGTCCGAGACGGAGGCGTGGGCAGGGCTGGTCCCCGAGGCCTCGATCCTGGACGGCAGGTGGCCGTCTCCTCCTGGGTCTCCCCGAGGCCCCCACCTTCTCTCCCACGAGGACACTGTGCTGCTGGTGGGGCTCAGCCGTGTGACCGTCCCACCCTCGCCATCTCTGGAGAGGCACACACAGCTGAGGAGCTGGGGTCAGCGGGCGTTTGGGAGAGGATGTGGTCAGCCCACGGCCCAGGCACGGTGTCCCAAGTTCTCAGAGGACAGTGGGAGGAAAGTCAGAGAGGACAGTTCCTCCTCTGGTCTGACCTGACACGATCTGTTGGCTCTGCTGCCTGATAACACCCGCCTGCAGAGATGCAGACGGCCACGCTGTGTCCCCTCCTGCTCTGGCCATCCTGCTGCTGGGCCCTCAGGGCGCCCTCATGCAAGGGACAGTGAGCAGTGGCGGGTCTGGGTCTGCAGGGCCCAAGGCGGTTCCTGTGTGTCGGGGGGGCTGTGGGCAGCCCTCCATGCTGGCTGGGCGGCTGTGGGCAGCCCTCCATGCTGGCTGGGCAGCTGTGGGCAGCCCTCCATGCTGGCTAGGCGGCTGTGGGCCACGTCACCATCTTAGGTCCGAGGGCAAGAGCTCAGCACTGATGCTCCGTCACCCCCTCCCACCTTACGGGGTGCACGGAGATGAGGGGCGAGGTGCGGGGCTGGGGTTCACTGGGCTGTCACTGGGACGATGGGCCACAGCGAGACCCTGAGCCGCCTGTCATCCAACCCAGTGCTGGAGTAGCAGGAGGGGAGGGCACGCTGTGGTCCTTGCGCTGCTGTGGCCCCTGAGATCATGCGGGGCCAGAGTCGCCTGAGTAACTGGAGCAGGAAGCCCCCCGTGCAGGACGAGGGCTGGGGCAGCCTGGTGCAGGCAGGCCCTGCCCGGGGGGCTGGTCTGAGCCACATCGTGTGGCTTCCTGGGTTGGGGATGACACTGCTCCCGGCAGCAGACGTTGGGTGAGCACCCACTGTGCGCCCAGCTGCGCTCGCTGGTGCCCCGTGACAGGCCTGTCCCCACCCAGAGTTTGGAGAAGCATTGTCCTCCATTCTGTGGGCACATCTGCAGGACGGGCAGGCGTGGCCGGGCACGGCCTCTGCTGGCCAAGAGGACTCCTGCTGGGTGGAGCACTGGGGACAGCAGCCTGGCGCTGGCTGCGGGCTTCCTGCTCCAGAGCTCGGCCCCTCCCTGTGTGGGGCTGGTCCCAGGAGGGAGCATGAGCCGGGGTGCCTTCTGGGCCCCCAGCAGGCCCCGTCCGCCCCTGCCCTGGGCCAGGTCGCGTGGCTGAGTTGGGAGGGAGACAGGAGGTCAGGGCACCTGCGGCCATCTCTAAGGAAGTGCCGAGACCCAGCTGGGGGAGCCGACCGAACCGTCTCGCGTTCCAGAGCCGGTCACCGGAGGAAGCTGGGGAGGCCTGGGCCTGGCCTGGCCCCTGGGTGCCCACCTGAGTGCACCTGCCCTTCTCATGTCCCCAACCAGGGAGTGTCCCTGGCCTGGGCCCCATCCCTGCCCCTGGGGAATGGGGCTCACGGCAGCTGTCCCCCTGCCCAGTGCTGGAGTCCTCTGCCGTGGGACGCATTCTCCAGGGGCAGAGACCAGGTGCTCCTCGTCTTCCCGGACGGGCTTCCGTCTGTCCCTGCTCGGGCCGCGCAGCCAGCCTGGGCTCCCGCGAGGTCCACACCAGGGGGGAGGAGGCTGAGTCCCTCACCCGGGAATGACACCGTGGTCATTGATCTCGGTAAGCCAGACTTCAAATCCTGTCACGGGTAGTTACGATGGGCCTGAGCGCTCCACATGTCCACTCCTGGTACTGGACTGGAAGGTCCCCTGTCCCCAGTCCATGTCCCCCAGAACCTCAGACGGCCTTATTCATCAGTGGGGTCTTCACGCAGGTGACGAGGTAGGTGAAGGGAGGTCCTGCTGCATCGGGGCAGGCCCCAGGGACTGGGTGCCTTGTCAGGACAGAAGACACAGCCACGTGGCCACGGAGACGGGAGGACGCAGCCCCAGGAGCAAGGACCGGGCAGCTGCAGAGGCTGGAGGCCAACACTGAGCCCAGACTTCCGCCTCCAGAGCAGGGGTGGGCCGCTGAAGCCCCAGCCCCCGAAGGCTGGTCGCAGCAGGGCGGAGGCCCCCACCCTTTAGGCCGCTGACCCTAGATATGTCTGGCCTTTTCTGGGTGGGGTGGTCAGGGAGGCAATGCCTGCCGTCGATTCCAGAGCGCTGACCCCTTGGAGGACAGAGGTGGAGGGACGCTGACGACGGGGCTCTCCACAGTCCCCTCCCCCAGAGCAGCAGCCTTGGGGTGTGTCTCACGACCATCCCGTTCACAGCTGGAGAGACCCAGGTAGGGAGAAGACCAGGTGCGCGTCCACCATCTTAAGCCAGGAGGGCCCGAGGGGACCTGGAACTGCGTGGGGGCCGCCTCCTTGCGGGACCCGAGGGCAGAGTTTCTGTTCTCCTCTGCTCCGGTCGCAGGGCGCTGGGAGGACCCAGCACAGCCTGGGGCACAGGATGGAGCCACAGGACGGCTGCGTCACAGGCTGGCTTCCCCGCTGCCTGGAAGGGCTGGAGGCTTCCAGAAACACCACGCCCTGGGCGCGAGGCCGTGAGTCCAGCCTGGCCCAGCCTGGCCCCGCGGAGCCGGCTTGCCCTGGGAGGCAGCAGCCGGCTCGGGGGCTGTTTTACGGAGGCATTTGCACTCCCGGGCGGTCGCTGCCCTGGTCGACTCCTGTGCTGGGCATCGTGATCCAGGTGTGTCTCACCAGGTGTCGGGGCTGTCCCGTCCTGCGCCCCTGCCCGCAGGGTGGCGTGAGCAAGGAGTCTCACCGGACTGTGAAATGAGATGCAGTCACTTCCGTTCTGTGCCCGTCTCCCTCCCAGGATGAGTAGCTGCCATCCAGAGGATTCAAAGGACAGAAAACTCAAACAATACCAAAGAGATCCTCTGTGCAATGTTAGGACTGTTTTTGCTTTCAGACTAAAGATGTATCGGGATTAGCCAGAGCAAGCAGCAAAGATCCTGCCCTTCCTCTGGGCCCAAATAGGGTCAGACTTTTATTCTCCCTTAGGTGAAGGAAGTGTGGTGCACATGGGCAGAGGGACAGGCACAGAACCTGTGTGTCAGGGAGTCAGCGTCCACTGTTCTCAGGGAACCTCGTGGTTCATAATGGCTGCTGGGCTGCAGACACCCAGATTCCATGTGGAGAGAATGCTCGGCTCTCCAGGGAAGTCCTGGAAGTCACACACGGAGAGGAGAAGCTGTCCCGAGGGCTGGGGTGTGGTCTTTCTATAGCTGAGCGACTGGGATGTGTCACTGAGTGAGAAAGAAGATAAGCCACAGCGCGTCTGTGCCCTGCTGGGGACCCCTGTGGCAAGAGGTGGCGGCACTTGAGGGAGAGCTGAGGGGCTGGCGCTGCAGCCCCAGGGGCAGGGACGGCCAGGAGGTCAGAATGCCAGGGCAGGGGGGCGCATGACGGCTCCTGCCAGAGTGCACATGTGACCGGGGCCAGCCGATCGATGCCTGGCCCCGGGATTTTGTCCCTCATTCTGCAGCGAGTGGCAGGTGCCAGCCTGCTGGTCACAGACTGGAAGGGCTGGCATGGCAGCCGCCGCAGCCATGTCCTCGGCCCTGAGGAGCGTTGGGAGGAAATGTGGCCAGGCAGAGCCAGGCGCGGGGAGGGGACACGGGAGAGGGAGGAGATCCTCGTGGAGTCTTGCCCGAAGCCAGTCTCTCTCCTGGGCTCCTGGGAACCTTGTCCACCCTTCGGGGGTTTTGTTGGGTGTGGGGACTGAACCCAGGGCTTCACCACCGAGCCACACCCCAGCCCTTTTTATATTTGTTTACAGACAGGGTCTCGCTGAGTTGCTCAGGGCCTCACTAAGCTGCTGAGGCTGGTCTTGAACTGGAGATCCTGCTGCGTGGCAGCTGGCTGGCCCCCACAGTGCACCTGCCTCCTCCTCTTCCCAGTGCAACCACCCCCCTGCCTGCAGGTTTTCCTGGCACTTCTCAGACACACTGCTGCCCCCAGGGTGTCCAGTGTGGGCCTCGCTGCAGACTCCGGGGCCCCTCCGGGCTGAGTGGGCCCTGGCCACCTAGGGGCAGCGTCCAGTGGAGAGGCAGGCTGGCTTCTGGACGTCAGGGGTGCATGCGTGGGTGCAGGTGGTGGGGATCTGCAGGGACGCACAGGGATGTGGACTGGCTGCTTCCGTCCTAGACGTAGGTCACCCACCCTGAGCCATGGCCCACGGACCCTGGGCTCCCGGGCTGTGCCCACACTGCACACACTCTGCCGTGGGTCCTCCCTATTACTCAGCCTCCTGAGGGTGTCCCTGGCTGCGGTGCCCTGCCACTGTGTCCATGCTGCCCAACAGCAGGTCCCCCTCCCTCATGGCTCCAGGATGGACCCCTGCTCTGGCCCAGGTGGAGCCTCTCTCTGGGAGGCCAGAGCTGGGCTGGGCTGTCCCCTGGACAAGGGCGTGTGGACCCCATGCTGGCGCCAGCGCTCAGGACGGCTGTCCCCACCACCGCTCTGCACACGTGCCTGGTCCTGCCACCAGCCTGCAGGGCTCTGAGGGCGAGTGGCTGGGGCCGGGCCCTGGTGGGAGGTCCCTCCCAGGACCCCATGTGACCTGTTCCACATTGATGTCTTGTGACCGAGCAGCATCCCTTTGTCTCAGCCTCTCTGTGATCCACAGCTTGTCTGGGTGGTGAACGGGATCCCGCTGGGGTTTCCAAGGACATCTGTGGCCCATTCCTTCCTGAAGGACACTCGGATGCATCGTGTCCCTTCTCACCAGGGACGTCCCGGGATGAGAGCATTTGCCCAGGATGTGCCATTTAATTCCGGAAAGTCCACTCTGAGATTGCAAAACGATGGGAAAGTTCATCAAGCCAAACCTCCCTCCTCTTACTTCTCTGGCCCATTTAAAAATAATATCGACTAGGACTCGCCCCGAGTCGACCGCGTCCCAGTTCTTCTCTGTTTGTTACCCGCTGAATGGTTTAAGGGAGAGAAGAGAAATGCCCCTGCTACCACCGGCATTCTGCAGATGGGGTGCTGTACAGAGAGGGAAAGTGGTCTGCTCAAGGCCAACAGCTTGGGAGTGGAGTTGCCGGGATGTGAACCAAGGCTGACTGGTCCCTGACCATGGCACCAACAAGCAAAGAAAGGACTCAGTCAGCCCCTGGGGTGGTCAGCCTGGGAAACAACTGTAGCTCAGAGAGGTCAGGTGACTTCAGCCAACACACACAGCAGGGGCAATGGAAGTCAGGATTCAAGCTTGCTTGTCTAGATGCAAAGAGGGCGCCTTGTTCTGCTGGGTGACCTCACCGAGCTCCCTAAGGAGGACAGGTGGTTTTATTGAGTGTCTGCTTTGCCAGGTCCCATGTTATAGGTTGTGAAACAGGTCGGCAAATCCTCTGATTTCCATGGGCACAGAAATATGGTCTGTGCTCCCTCCCCTGACCCTGGGCGAGCTCTGTGTCCGGGCAGTGGAGTAGGACAGACCCAGACCCTGGCTCACAGGAGACTTTGTACCTCCTGCCGGGGACCCTGCCAGGCAGGAAAGGCCACCTAGGGGCCCTGCAGCCACCGTCCCCCATCAAATGCCAGCCCTGTCGGGGAACCAGCCTGGGCATCCACACAGGGGAGCCTTCAGGTGTCCACAGCCCCGGCCGGTGCCTGACTGGCCCATGCAAGGGGCCCCTATGTAGAGCACCTGTTGCACATTCCTGACCTACACCATCCCAGGCAAAAAAGAATAGTTGTTTAAAATCCTACATTTTGGGACGATTTGTTACACAACAATACTAATTATACCGTCACATCTGAGAAATTTATTTCTCTCTCCTGAAACACTAACACAATGAAAATCCAATGTGTCCCCTGTACTGCCGCAGACCCACGCCCCCACCCCAAGGTCACGGGGAATACCACCCTTACCACAGGAAAGTGTTTCCCACAGTTGGAGGCTGGAAGTCCGGGTCTGGGCACCTCGGCAGAGCCAGCATCTGCTGAGGGTCTCTGTGTCGCACATGGTGGGAGGGTCCCGAAGCTCACTGGTTCTCTTCACAGGGACACCGATCCCGTTGCAGAGCCACAGACCTAGTCACCTCCTGCACCACCACCTACTGTCCTCCCATTGGCAGTGGGTTTCAACACGGGACATCCGGCCAGACCCTGGGGCCCGCCGGCACCCGACTGCCTGAGCTGGGGTCTCAGCCGGACCAGTGAATAGCCAGGCGCCTGTACTTTCCAGCAGGCAGTGCTCAGTGGTGGGCATGGCTAGGCCCTGGGGGCTCAGCAGGGAGGACAAGAAGACCCCAGACGGAATGGAGGCAGGGAGGTCTGGAAGATTCTGCAGCTGGGGCAGCTCGGCCAGGGGGTGACAGGCTTGTTCCCTGCGGGCAACTCTGCCCTCGGTGTCTCTGGTGTCCCAGGTCATCCTGGGCCAGCAAGGAGTCAGCAAGTTTTCCATCAAAAGCGTCTGTCAGGAGGTGGAGGTCGCAGAGCAGAGTAGTGGACACTTCATTGTTAACCCCCGCCCCCCACCCAAATGTCTCCCATGAAAAATCTGATCCTTTGTAACTTCCCTACCCCGTGTTGTGGGAGCCTGGAGCAATGGTGCAGTTTATTTCACCCCCTGTACACCGGGCTTACAGGCCACAGGCACTGGCAGCTGAGCAGGCAAACGCATGGGTTCAAATCCTAGAGTCTCCACTTTGGAGCTCTGTGACTTTGGGAAAGTGATTAGCATTCTCTGTGCCCAGTTTCTTTATTGGAAAAATGGGAGCTGGGCGCAGTGGCACACACTTGTAATCCCACCTACTCAGGAGGCTGCTCTGAGACCCCAGCAGGGGCCTTCTGGGCTGTTCATGGCTGCATAGCACAGGGCCAGCACAGGGCCAGCACAGGCCGCAGTGGGTACTGAGGAAGGGTGAGCTTGTTCTGGGGTCTTCATGCAACTACAGCATGGTGGAAGGCTGCCCTGTCCTGGACCTGGGCCAGCACAGCAGTTTACACATCAGGTCCACTTTTACCTGACCAAGAGGGGAGCAGGCAGGTCCTCAGCTCTTCTGGCCTCAGTTTCTTCACCTGCCCGCAAAGGACCCAGAGTTACGTGTTCCCAAGGCACCTCGGACTCTCAGTTGACCTAGGGCTACCCCTGCACAGGTGGGTGTCCTAGGAGCGAGGGTTCCACTTGTTCCCGCTCCCTTCCCAGCCGCAGGCCCTCTCTCCAGCCTGCTACTTGACCTGTGGAAGGGGACGTGTCCAGCTCACTGGACTCACAGGTGTTAGGGGAGAGAAGCTGCAGCCAGGGCCCTCCATAGCGTCCCCTCCACAACATTCCCCAGTCTCCGTTTATTCATTTGCCGCTGGAGCGCGGATTTCTACGACGTGCAGAAGGTGGGCATGAACTCAGCGCCGGTGCGTTCCGGACTTGTGCGCAGAGCTCACGCCCCTGCGGATTTCCTTTGCGACAGTGCTGGGAGGTCTCCTCCCTAACCCCATTCTCCACTTGAGCTGCACAGAGCTGGGATTTATTAAACTCGTAACCCCCTGGCGGAAAGTGCTTGGCACTGCGCCGGGCGCGTAGTAAGCGCTCAATGAAAACGACTTTTATGGTCCCGGTGCGGAAACTGCGCGCGTTCTCCTCTTTCGCCGGCTCTGCAAGCTGGCTGCCGGCCCGCGCCCACCCGGGGCCCCGGCCGCCTTCCGCCCGAGGAGCCCGCTGGGCGGGGGAGGGGGAAGGACGGGGGGGGGCGGGGGGCGGGGCCGGACTGAGCAGCCCAATCGGCGTTGCCAGTCACGGGGGGGCGTGGCCTCTGGGCTCGCAGACAGCCTTCAAAAGGCGGCGCGCTGGCAGCAGCACCCGCTCGCCTCTCGGCCAGTGCGGAGTTTCCTACCCGCTGCCGCCCCTCTGAGCTCTCTGCGCCCGCGCTGCCCTCTGGACACAAGAGACGAGGTGCTGATTGGAGGCCTGCGGAGGTAAGTGTCACTTAGATCGTCTCCTTTTGCAAGCTGCGGTCTGCTCTCCCTGATGTCGGGGCAGCTCTGTCTGCATCTCAGAGCCTTGTTTTGAGGCATGCCCTTTTACAGACGAAGGAACAGGGCCGACGACTAAGCCACTTCCCCGGGCTCACAGCTAGGAAGCCGAGGGGCCAGGACTCGGTCTGTCTGGTCTCAGATCCTTGCTCCCGGGAGGCTGGATGCTCTTCTGCCTTCCTGGTGCAGTTCGCTACCATTTGTAGCCTCTGGTGTTCGGGATGGGCGTCATTGACGTGGATGTGGCAAGCATTGCAAAGTGTTCCACCCACATGTGGGGGGTGGGTGATTGGCAGATGCCTTCTACCTGACAGTTTTTAGGGCCACACCTCTTATGGTCTCATTTGCAGCAAACCTGCAAAGTGGCCTTCTTCCCATATTTCAGATGAAGACACTGAAGGTCAGAGAGGTGAAGTGAGTTGTCCAGGCAGAGCCAGAGCTGGAACCCAGCACTCTGCTCCACAGCTTCGGGTGGGTGTGTCCAGGTGTGAGGCAATTTCAGGGAACACATTTCTGGACCTCTAGCTGGAGTAGGCATCTGCGTAACTCCTTGCGTGGGGAGAATTGGTCAGGTGGCTCTAGGGTCCTGGGAGTCGGCTGCCACACAGGGAGAGCCAGGACCAGCCCCTTGTGTGGTACAGACCCAGAGCCTTCCTTGCCAAGGGCTGGCTGCAGAAGGAGCTCGGAAGGGCTTAGCCAGGTGTACTCACTGCAGTCCAGCTTGAACTGGGTATCTTTCAACCAAAAGCTGAGCTGCTGGTCTGACTGAGAAAGCCTGAGGGGCAGTGGGCATGTCCAGCCCGCTTAGCACCTGGAGTGGACTGGGAATTTCCACTCTGAGACTTTGGCCTCCTTGCTCTGGTGGGATGGGGTGGGCCTGTCTTTTCCGTCTAGGATCTGGAGTGTGACCATCCTACAGAGCAAGACCAGGGATGTGCCCCCTGCCCAGATCACCTGAGAGGGATGTCCCAGGGGTCTTTATGTTGTGTGAACCGGTTCTGCTTCTGCCTGGCCTAGCTGTTTGCACTTGGGGAAGGGGCAGGAGGTGTGGGCTGTGTTGCTGAGGAGCCGGGCAAGGCCCATCCACACACTCTGCCCACATGAGCAACCCTGCTCACACACCTGGGCAGGGGCTCCTTGGTCCCCACCTCCCAACTGAGGAATCAAAGGGTCAGCAAAGTGAAGTGTTTGCCCAGGAGGCCCAGCTGGGTGTGATGGATCTGGCTTGAGACCCTGCACACTTGACCTGGGTTCTACCTCTCCTTTCCTTTGTGAGTCTAGGGATGGAACCAGGGCCTGGCACATGCCAGGCAAGTGCTCTGCCGCTGAGCTGCCCCCCAGTCCTGGGTCCTGCCTCTTTAAGCACTTCTCTGTCTCACTGCCAACTCCGCCTCTGAGCCTGACCTTCACACAGGTGTTTTGTCTGAAAGGGGCGCCAGGTAAAGAGCTGGATGGGGTGCCCAGGGAGGAGACAGGAAGGGGAGACTCTGATTTTCAGAATCCCCTCGGGGGTAAGAGTAGGGGTCGTGACAGCCACGTTTATAATCAGTGCTGGCAGCTGGCACTGTCCTGGCTCTTACGTGGACCAGACGGCCAGGTTTCCAGGAATGATCTCGCCGACTGCCCTGTGAGGGGGAAGCGCACTGAGGCTCGGGATGAATCGGGCCGGCCCTGCCGGCTGGGCCCTGCCCAGGTGCTGGAGGAAGGGGCCACTTGGCTGCCGTAGCAGAGCCTGCCAGGAGACCAGGCTTCCGGTGCCAGATGGGTCCTCTGCCTTGCCGGGGCTCTGGGTCCCTGGCCCGGGTTCGGGCGGGGCAGGAAGGGCTCTGCTGACGCGGGGCTTGGGCTCAGCTCTGCCAGCAGCCACTGGTTCCGCCCGCTGAGAGCCCTGCCCGGGACCTGGACCAATACTGTCTCCCAGAGTCCTGCCACGGGGCTGGAGAGGAGAGTGGGCACCCCAGCCAGGTCTGGAGCTGGGGAAGAAGAGCGTAAGGCCCCAGAGAGCCCCTGCACGTGATCACCCCTTGCCATCCCCGAGGGGAGATCTGGCCCGGTGTGGGTTGCACCTGGAACGTTTTAGAGGTGGGACCCCCAGTGCCGACCTCCTTGGCCTGAGGGGGCTGGAGCGTCCCTCTTCTCTGTCACCAGCGTAATCTGCTGTGTGGGGAGGTGCCGCCGTGTCTGCTGCTCCCAGCTCAGGAGGCTTTTTTTTTGCAAACTCACTGGTTTTTGATCAGTCGCAGATGTGCAGACCCAGCATCAGTCAGGGGCTGAGGGCTGGTCAAGAAGGGAACATACAAGGCAGGCATGACTTTATGTCACTCCACTCAACTCAGGAGAGGCTCAGACTTCCACGGGCTGCAGACCCGGAACACCTTCCAAGTCCCAGGGGAGCATGCTCCCCTCCAGAGCAGGCAGGGTCAGGCACACCGGGGGGCTTTGGCAGTACCAGCCGTATATTTTTCTTTTTTCTTGAAAAATATTTTATTACGGTGAAATACACAAAAGCAGACAGGCATGGTGCTTCACATCTGTAGTCCCAGCTACTCTGGAGGCTGAGGCACGAGGATCCCAAGTTCGAGGTTAGCTCAGCAACTTAGTGAGATCCTGTCTCAAAATAAAATTTTAAAAAAGAGCCGGGGGGGACTGGGGCTGTGGCTCAGTGGTCGAGCACTCACCTAGCGTGCATGAGGCATTGGGTTTGATCCTCAGCAGCACAAAAAGAAATAAATAAACAAAGATATAAAGTAAATTTTAAAAAAGAGCTGGGGATGTGGCTCAGAGGTAGAGCACCCCTGGGTTCAACCCCCAGCAGCACCACCAACAAATCCACATGAGCACTCAACTTCCCCTTTTAACCCCTTGAGCTGTGCCATCGGGTGGCTTTCACAGATGGGCAGTGCTGTGTGACCCTACTGCTGTCTGATTCCAGGGCATTTTCGTCATCCCATCAGGGACCCTGTGCTGTGAGCGGCCCTCCCCAGCCCAGGCAGCCCCTGCCTGCCTCTGTCTCGGTGGCTCGTTCTGGACACTTCCCATAGGTGGGACCACGTGCCAGGGTGTGGCTGGCTGCGTGTGGACGTGGCACAGTGTTGTCCAGGTCCATCCCCCTTACAGTTCACACATCTCGACATCATTCCTTTTTTGTGGCTGGAAGTGTTCCTCCGTACGGCTGGTGCCCATCTGTGTGTCCCCACCTCCACGGAGGGCAACCCAGGCTTTCCCCAGCTGGATGACACGGGCAGTTCCACCGTGGGCACGTGTCTTCACCGCTCCTGCGTGTAGACCTCGCAGTGGACTTGCTGGGCCACACGGGACTTGCTGACCTCATGGAGGAACCCGGGGCCTTTTCTGACTTCCTCCTGGAGGAAGCCCCCACCTGCTGATCCCGTTCTGGTCCCTGGCCACCGGTGTGGGGACAGCCCGGGGCTGGTGCGTGGGCAGGGCGGCTGTCCCACCTGGGTCCCGGCAGCCCCTGGCAGGGTCCTATCTGAGGTGTGGCTGGGGAGCGCAGCCTCGGTGCCAGGCTGGCAACTGCCAGCACTCCTCGGCAGACCCCCCCCTTCAAGGCTGTGGGGACATTGTGGTCCAGCCAGAGGGAGATTTATCTTTGATTATCTCAAGTGCAGCATCAGCTTAGCCCAAAACCACAGGATCAGGAGAAGAGAGCCTGATGAAGGATCTTGCAACTTCTGGGCCCTTGTTTTTAAAGTACGGTAGATTATGAAACCCCACGTCTCCAGCCCGGGTCTCTGGCCTGTCTCCCATCTTGCGTGCAGAGTGGCCGGGCTCCAGAAGGAAACAGAATCACGCCCCCATTTTGCACACAGTCGAGGGGCCTGGAGCTGACCCTCCCCCAGTCCTTTCAGACAGGAAGGAGCCCGCGGGTTCTCTAGATGGGGAGCTGGTGGCCAGCTGACCTTGTGACTGACCTCTAAGAGCTCAGGGGCTCCTAGAAGGAAGAGGTGGTGTTCTGCAGGCAGCGAGAGGCCAGCAGAGGAGGGGAGCTGGCAGGGTGCACCAGGTGGGGCCTCGTGGCCAAGGCCTGAGGTGTCAGGGCACCACCCAGGGGGGCAGCTCACACAGGAGAGTGACATGAGGACAGTTTGCTCTGGAATGAGCTAGTTCCACCAAGTCTGTGGGGGGGCTCCATCCCCAGGCCCACAAGGTGACTGAGCTTGTGCAGACCCGCAGCAAACCCCCTCACCCAGGGGCTGTTCCCTCTGCTCCGTGGACCCCTCCTGCTCCCCGGGAGGCTTGCCTGGGGTGGGGCCCTCTGTGCCTATGCCCTCCCAACCCTGACCGTCACAACCCAGAGCCTGGGCCCTCCTGGCGCCCAGCAGGGAGCAGGGCCTTGTCCTGGTTTTCTTGGGTTTGGCCACTCCTTGCTCCCCTCCAGGCCACAGGACGAGGTTCTCCACGAGTGGCGGGGGAGAAACTGACCTTTTTGAAGCAAATATTTTGGAACCTCAAAAGCAAACTGACTTAAATAAAAATGCAAAACATTTGCTGGTACAGGTAGATGTTTGCTGGTACAGGTAGATGTTTGCTGGTACAGGTAGATGTTTGCTGGTACAGGTAGATGTTTGGGAGGGGGCCCTGCAGGGTTGGGATCCGGGAACCCAGGATCCAGGTGGAGGAGCTCAGGGAGGAGACGGGCTGTGGCGGTCTGAGCAGTGCTCCTCCAAGCGGGGCCACCCAGGCCCTCCGAGCCAGAACCTGGGGGCGGCGGGTGCTTCACGTGGCCCCCAGCACTGGGACAGGCTCAGGTGTGGGGCCCACGGTCCTGGAAAGCTGGCAAAGGAGAACCCTGGGCCCTGGCACAGAGGAGGGGTGTGGAGGGACTGGCTGGTCAGGGCAGGGGGGAAGCTGAGGGAAGGTTCTGGTGACAGGGTCTGATGTGACCCAAAAGAAATTGCCTCGCAGCAGTGGGGCGGGTGGCTCTGTGGCTGCGGAACGGCTACCCTCCGGAGCCAGCAGCCAGGCCGGGTGTAGTTCAGTGGCAGAGCATGAGGGGAGCGTGTGGGAGGCCCTGGGTCTGGTCCCAGCACCAGAGGAGAAAACAAGACAAGAGCCAGTCGCTGGCGCGCTCCTCGCCTTTCCCTGAAGGCGCGCCAGCGGGTGGCCCTCCGTGTGCAGGCCTGAGTCCTGGGGGTCCCGGCAGCCTGCTCCGTGCACCGTTATAACCCCTCACAACCAGCCCTGCCAGGATGAGCGTTCCCTGGGGCCTGCAGGACAGCTGTGAGGAGGCGGCCGGCTGCACCCCGCCCCAGCCAGCTCCCAACACAGCGCGTCTGTTCTCCCCCAGCGCACCGCGCTGAACACACCGTTTATTCTGGGATCTTCGAGGCCGGGCTGCCGGACGGCAGATATTCTCAGCAGGGCCTTGGCCGCCGGGACAAAGTGCTCTCTCAGACTGGGGATGACCCGGGCCTCTGTGGGAGTGTGTGCTGGACCAAGGGGGAGCCCTGGCAGGCCTTTATCTGGGCTCCTGCCTGCAGAGTTCACTCTGAAGGGCTGCCTGGGACCAGACCTGGAACCTGTCACGGCTCAGAGCTCTGCAGGGCAGGCCAGTGGCCTTCTCCCCGCGGCCCTCACACACATGGCCGCCCTTCTTCAGGCAGAGTTAGAGCGCTTCAAACCTTTTAAAAAGCAACTTGTTATTGCAGTGAACATTGCTGGAGAGGAGCCCACAGTCATTCATGTGATGTCAGGGGAACTTCTCAAAGATGAATCTGCAGAGATCCGTCCTCAGAGTCCCGGCCCCCCATGTCCCCGCACCCCCCCGGTAGGCATGTGTGGACTCGCAATGGCAGAGCTGGTTTTGCCTGGCTTTGAGCTTGGCATAAACGGACCTGTGCACGTCGGTCATTGGCGTCAGGCTCCTGTGCAGTGTGTTGTGAGGTTTGTCTGGGTCGCGGCATGCAAAGGGGCCTTCAAAGAGAAAGTCAGGCCTGTCCCCTCCGGCTTCTCTCCCTCGCAGGCCCCTCTTTGCTTCAGAATAAAATCATGCTCAGGTGGCCTCTGGTGCCCACACACCCAGCCCGGCTGCCGTGACCCTTCCTCTCCCGAGCCCCTGTCTTTGTGCCTCATCTGCGCCACACACCTCGACCCGACCACCCAGCAGTACTGCTGCTCTTCCCCTTCCTCAAGATGTCAGTGGCACACCTGTCCACCCCAGCCAGAGTGGCCCTGAGCGCCCAGCAGCCCTGTGGCCTGCTCACGGTCTCCTGCCATCCCCGGCACAGGCTCTGTCTTGCTCACTTGCAGGTCCCCAGGGCCCCGAGGGTGTCCCAGCTCTTCACCTGCACAGCAGTGTGGAGGGGCTTCCCCAGTTCCGCCTCCCCTGCTGGAGCCCCCATCACCCTGTGGGTCTCACAGGGGAGCTGGTGGGCACCGCCCCGTCACCTGGAGCAGGGACAGCGCAGGCCCCGAGCTCCTAGAGCGGGGAGGGATGGTGGAGCCCCTCCCCCTGCTGGACCCTCACGAGCACTGTGCCCAGCTGCCCTCTGTGGGGGCCTGGAGGCCCCAAGGGCTGCAGACCCCCTCCCCCTGGGCAGCCCTCAGCCTGGGGCAGGGGCTGGGATCCCTGCAGGCCAGACCAGGCCCGCTCGGTCCACGCTGCCCTCTGGGGCCAGGTCTTTCCTTTTGGAGATGAAGGCTGCTGCCTTCACCCTGAGTTTTGCTGTTCCCTGAGCCTGTCTCCAGGGGAGCAGCCACGCGTCGGCCGAGGGCCGTGCCCCAGGTCTTGAGGAGTTTCTGAGTGTGTGTCCCGTCCGTTTGTGACCTGCCTGGCTGGTGTGGAGCACGCCTGCCTTCCTGGTCTCCCCACAGAGGCGGTTAGGTAAGTGTGTGTGGAGTGGCTGTTCTTCTCTCGTCTGGAGTCGACGTCTTTTCTCAGCACAGTATAGCGACGTCACCCGCTTTGAGTATCATCGAACCAGTTGTTGAGCCTCCCGATGCCTCTTCCCGGAGTCCCAGGAGGACCGGGCTCTGCGGAGAGCTCTGGGGGAACATGGCCGCCGGGCTGTGTGGAGCCTGGGAGAGCAGAGTGGCAGGCCAGGGAGGGAGCCAGGCGGTCACCTCTGGGGTCTGGCCCCTCCTGTCCCATGGCGTAGGAAAACCCGGTGGAGGAGGGAGGCGGCCTGGCCCGCTGTCTGGGTCTCCGGTGGTAACGGGACGTCCTGCCCAGCCCGAGATCTGCCGAGACGCGCTGGGCGGAGGGAGTCCTCCTTCCAGCCACGGCTTCATTCCTGGGATTTCTGGGTGGTTTGTGGCTATGACTTGGATCTGTCCTTGGCCTCCTGCTCAGATTTGGAGTTCTCCTTGAGTAGTTCTGAGAAGGACCAGAGTCCAGGGAAGCCCTGGGCCTTTCGGGGTCAGCCACCGTTGTGGATGGGTCGCACTGTGTGCCAGCAGGTCAGCAGTGCCCTGAGGTTGGGGAACCGCCTCACGATGACCAGGCCGGTGGGTGCTGGAGCCCGAGGAGCGGACAGGCACACCCGCAGGCCTCTGCTGACCCTGAGAGGCTTCTTGTCCTTTAGAGCCTTGGTGTCCTCACCTTGGGACAGCTGACCATGGCAGCGCCCCACCCGTTTGTGGAAAGGATAACTCTGAGGTGCTGGAATGGGAGCCCCTTGCCCGGGGCTGCAGGCTCGTGACTGGTCACAAACCTCACTGTGGGGTCCAGGGAGCGAGTCACTGGCTGGGGCTCACCCTGTGGACATCCCGGCTCCCGAGGGCTGATGCTGGAGTCCAGCTGGGGGCGAGCACCACAGAAGGAGTGAGCCCAGCGGCGCAGCCACGGCCGGCTGCCGGGTGACACCAGCCTGTCGGCCAATAGGCCACACGTGAAATCCAGGCAGTGAGTGCTCAGAACGTATTCTGGCGTCTGACCGCATCTTGCTGTTATCTGAGTCTGAGGTGGTCAGTCTGTCCCTCCAATGGGGAGCGGTCACAGGAAAACCCGGTGGGAGGGAGGCGGCCCCGCTGTCGGGACTCTGGCGGTGGTAGCAGGCCGTCCCGCCAGCTTCCCTCAGTGGCTTCTCGCTGGGTGTTTACACCAAGGGAATTGGCGGCCACAGAGGCCAGCGCTTCAGCTTGTTTTGAGAGTGGGTCCTTCGCACGGGGCATCTGCCCAGGTGGCATCTGTCCCTCTGGCCCAGGTGGCATCTGCCGAGCGCCAGGACTGACGGGTGGACGCCCGGGCCTGACCGGGGTTGGTGTCTGACCTGGGTCATCATCCTCGGCCCAAGCTCCCTTCTGCGTTGGCACAGAGGCTCCTGGCCAGGGGCGGACCTGCTCCTCCAGGCCTGGTCACGTCCTGGAACCGACCTCCTCGGAGAGCTGCAAAGGCGTGTCCAGGGCTCGGAGCTCAGCCCAGCGCAGTCTGTTTCAGGCCTGGGGCGGCTGCGTCTGTTTCGCCCAGCACTGGGCATTTAGTACCTGCAACTGGATTTTGCTGAGGCAAAGGTGAAAGAGTGGCTGAGGGGGTCGCCCCTGGACTGCAGGCCGCGTTGTTGGTCGAGCCTCCACACAACGTGCTGCTGGCTGAGGACGAGGCCCTGGGCCTCCCCTCCACCTTACCCGTGTGGAGACTGGGCCCAGAGAGGCTGCACACGGCGTCCAGGGCCACAGAGCTGGTGACGGGTGGTGATAAGAACTGGGCCCAGGTTCCTCCCCGAGAGCCCAGCCTGCGGTCAGTGAGGAGGCCGAAGTCACACGTAGGCCTTATATGGCCCTCTGATCTCCCCGGCAGGAGGGGGGTACATTCATTCCATAAATATTTATCCGACTGTGGCTTGTCGGACGCCGGCGGCTGGTGGACGGGGGCGCAGGTCTGCGGCATGATTAAGCCCCAGGAGGGTTCCAGGAAGCGGCTCCCTGGAGCTGGGAGTGACGAGCAGGAGTGGATCTGCCCGCCTGGGCCTGGGGCGCGGGGTCATGGGCTGGGCTGTGGGAACAGCATGTGCAGGAGCAGAGCCCGGCTGGCCGCCCAGGCCTGAGACTCATCTTTCTGGCAGACTCTCCCAGACACACGGTGAACGCAGCCCAGGCCCGCGCCTCCCCTCCCTGGCCCCTGAGTCCGGGTGCTCTGCTGGCTGGATTTGCTGGCCCCCACACGTCCAGGGGGCCTTGGCCGGATTGTGGGGGATGGGGAGGGCTGTATCCCAGCAGAGGTGTGTGGGAAGTGGGAAGCGGTGGGCCACCTTGAGCTGGTCACCCAGCTCCACAGAGACCAGCTGGGGTCTGCACACTCGGCTCAGTGGCTGTCACCGGGGCCGCAGTCACTGTCCCTAAAGAGCCACAGTGTGCTGCAAAGCTCTGGGCCATGCCCGAGGCCCTGCGGTTCCCGTCTGCCAGCTGGGTCTTACATCGGCCCTGGGGCTGGCAGCTCTGTGGGGCCCTCCAAGCGCCCGAGCGTCTGGCATCCTCTCGAGGATCTCAGAGCCGTCAGCTTGGGATCTGATGGCTGTTTTGCAATTCCAGCAACAGAGGACAAAATCTTCCAGAGGCCCGTCGGCTGTCTTGAGCCACAGTCCTCGGTGGACACGTCCAGTTACTGGGAAGCCACCAGGGGACAAGTTGAGGCTTCTCTGGAAATGGGGCTGGAGTTTGGCAGTGCCCGGAGATGCCAGGCCTAGTTGAGCTTCGCGGCCGCCCAGGCGAGCGTCTCCAGGATGTCTCAGCAGCCCGACGGCAGGGGTCAGAGGTCAGCTCAGCGCAGGAGTCAGTGCGCCTCACAGATGGGGCTGCGTGGGTGCCCCACATTGGTGAGGGACGTGTCTGGTGAAGTGTGGCCATGATGTAAAGTCTCTCTGAGAGGTGGCAGTGGGGACCTTCTCATTGACACTGTTGTCATTTGACCCGGGAGGACAGTGTCTCTGCTCCCCAGAGCCCAGCCGCCTTCCCTCGGGGCAGAGGAGAGTGAAGGGCAAGACTCAGTCGCCCTGTGTGTGCAGGGGCTTGGGATTTTCTGGTGGCAGGGAAGCCCCCTCCTGGGAGAGCAGGAGGGCACTGAGCAGAGGGCACGGGTGGACTCTGAGGTTGGACGGAGCCGCCTGCTGCCCCAGTGCCAGGTTCTGCCTGCCGGGGGATGACCCTGGGCAGCTTCCTAAGCCCGCAGGCTTGGCCTCCACACCAGCCAAACCTCTGGGTGACCCAGAGGGGACATGATGTGGACTGGTGGGGGTGGGTCTCCCTGGCAGAAGCCCTTTGCCCTGAGTCTCCCTGCCAGGAGCTCAGCCTGTCAAGCGTCTCAGTTGGAAAAAGTGTGAGTTTCTCAATTTTCTCTAGGAAAAAGGCAGGAGAGCTCCGGCCCCCGTTCCAGCTGAGCTGTCTGGCAGCGAGGCTTGGTGTGGGCAGAGAGCCCCGTGGACTGGCCACTTGCCCACGCACCTGTTGCTCTGACAGACAGGTTCCTCTGGGATCTTGTCTCAGCCTCTGAATTTCTCTGCCTCTCTCCCGCCACTCTCCATTCAGCAGCTGGGGGCTGTCTGGACCCCAGCCCTTCATTATCTGATGTGTCCTAGTCTGCGAGGGCCGTGTGGCCCCTCACTGCAGACCAGTGGCCTTCATTTCCTCGGGTCTGGGAGCCCCAAGTCCAGGGTTGAGGTGTGGGCAGGGCTGGTTCCTCCTGAGTCCTCTCCTGGCTTGCAGACGACACGGTCTCCCTGGTGCCCTGGCAGGACCATTCCTCTGCCGGCGTCTGTGCCCTCCTCTCCAGTCGTCTTGGATCAGGTCCAGCCTAAGGACACTTTAACTCGATTCCCTCTTCAAAGGCTTTATCTCCAAATACAGTCCCATTCTGAGGCCCCGGGCTTAGACCGCAGCCCGCGGATCCGGGGAGCACTTGAGCCTGTGAACACTGCGAGTCTCCACATGCCAAGCGCGGCCCTGGGCTCTGGGGCATCTTCAGCGCTCCCTGCAGCCAGAACCCAGGAGCCCTCCAGACTGGACCTTGTCCCCTCCCTGGCACAGATGAGGCACTGGCCAGGCCAGGCTGCTTCCGACCCTGTGGTGCTGGCGTGCCACCTGCACAGTGCCCTGAGTGCCTCGGCCAAGGCAGGGCTGCCCCTGGGCCAGGAAGGACGTGGAGAGGCCTCCGTCCCCTCTTCTTTCCTCTTCTGCGGCGAGGGTCGCACCAGGTCTGGTGGCCGCCATCTCTCCAGCTCCACCCCAGGCTTTATAACTCCCCTTGGAACCTTGGGGAGGGGGCCTGTGGGCCAGGGAAGCCCCTCAGCTTCTGCAGGAAGGGCCAGGGGAGCTCTCTCACAGGGCAGCCCCTGCTCAGAATGTGCTGGGAGGGTGCGTTTGGAAACGGCATGTGCTGCTTCCTGCCTTGGCGTCTTGTTGTATTTTGTTGAGGAATAACTTCAAACCAAGAGAAATGGGCAGGCCCCAAGGACAGAAAGGCCACCACCCGGGCGGCCTGGGCTCACCACGGTGCCGCACTGCACCCTTGGCCGGCTCCCCGCACATGAGCATGCACTGACATTTTGCCATATTTCCTTGAGATTTGAAAAATAGAAATATATGTTAAAGGTAAAGATAAGCCTTTCGTATTGTTTCCCCTAGTTCCTGTCCTCTGTCCAGAAGTCACCCCTGAATTCAGTCTTGGGTCTCTCTCTCTCTCTCTCTCACATACACACACACACACACACACACACACCCCACATGCATACATATACAGACACACAAAGGTGTATATGTAATATATCCATAAATCACCCAGAATTTGGTATATGCATAGACACAGTGGGTTTTTGTTTTTTTGCTGTGCTAGGGATTGAACCCAGGGCCTCCTGAGTGCTAGGCAAGCACTCTGCCTCTGAGCTATGTGCCTAGCCACCTATTTTAAAATTAACACAAATGGCATCATAGGCATAATGTTCTACCGCTGCTTTGTGAACCGCCTGTTGCACTTTCTTTTATTAATGCCAGGGTGTAGTCGATCCTTTTGCTGGCTGCATATTGCTCCACCGCATCATAGCCCCCCACCCCGACTCGCCCTGCCGACAGCTCCAGAGTCGGACCTACTGAAATCAGACCAGGTCCTCCTCCGGTTGGGCAGAGTGGAGTCACGTGAGGCTTAATGCTGTGTGCCTTTGGGGCCCTGCACCTCCCACTCCCGGAGCACAGAGCAGAGCAGATTGTGCGTGGTATGACTCGGGGTGGACCCCAGGGGTGCCAGCTCCCGCCCCCCACATCCTCCCTGAGTGAGCGTCAGTGTTCTTCCTTGGGTAGGCGTGGCCCCTGGCCTGCAGCTGGAATTGTGCATATATGGTCGTGGGACCAACCGCAAGAGGAGGACGGGAGAACTCCCCAGGCTTGGATTCCCCCAGGCCAGCCGGCATGCAGAGGTCCTCCCCAGCGTCCTGGCTCCGCCCCAGGAGGTCGCCCCTGGAGGAGGAGGGCAGAGCGTCCAGCACTACAGAGCGCGGAGCCTCTCCCTGGGCGCAGGCTATTTTTGCTCGCCAGGTCCTGGAGGGCTTCCAGGGCTGAAGATGGGAACGGCCGCGTTCCCACAGCTCGCTGGCCCCCAGGGTGCCCTCTGGTGCCAAGGGCTCAGGTCCTGGGATGCCCATCTCGCTTCCCTCCCCAGCCCAACCTGAGCTCCTGGTGGCCAGGGACCGTGTCCTCTCCCTGCTCAGGCCTAGCACAAGTGCTGGGTGCAGTCCACTAGGTGGCCACGGACTCCCCTGGGAGTAACCTTGCGCTCTGTCCGCCCTCTCTTGCCTCTCGGGTTGGTAGCATGGTCCTTCGTGGAGGGAGACTGTGGGCTGCCAGGGGACAGGGCCACGGGGCCTGCTGGGAAGTTCCAGGTCCTCAGAGCCTCCCTGTGGGAGGCTGACCAGGGTGGACTTGGGCGGGCCTTGCTGCCACCAGAGGCCTCTGCCTTCTCGTGGTAAGTGGGTCCTAATACATGGGCCTCCTGGTTGTCACAGGGTTTGAAAATGACATTAATGACCCACCTGGATAGATGCTTATGATGGGTTTTCTGAAAGAACCAGATGGTACAGCAAAATTCTCAAGGACATTCTGACTCTGATGTGAGGGACAGGGGTAGCAAAAGTTCGGGACATGTTCAATGTCTTTAATAAGCAGCGGGCACCCTGGGACTCTGAGGGGGTGCATCCCCCCCGGGGACCTGGGGCTCCTTGGCGTGTGCTGGCTGGCAGGAGCACTCTTGGGGACACAGCACCCCGTGGGCCCAGAGCGTCTGGAAGCCTGGCCATGTCTTCCTCCTGTCCTCTCGGCCTCGCTGCTGCCCTAGCAACTGAGAGACCTGGAGGATGGACCCGGACCCGTCTGGAGGTGGCCGTGACTGGTGACTGTCCTGAAGTGGCGGTTGGTTGGTTACCCGCATGAATCGCTCACTCGGCGACCAGGGTGCGTGCGCCAGGTCTGCATCAGAGGAGCCGGAGGAGGAGACGGCCTGCCTGGGGGATGCAGGGTCCTTGGAAGCCCGTTTCTGTTGCTCCCACAGAATGTCCCAGGCCAGGTGACCTGTAAAGGCCAGAAGCTGATTTGGCTGATGGTTCTGGAGGCTGGACGTCCAGGAGCCTGTGAGGATCTGCGAGGGCCTCAGGCTGCAGCAGGACATGGCGCAGAGAGAGCCATGTTGTCTGTCACTGGGTGACAGAGCAAGGGGGTCGCTCAGGTGTCTCTTCCCCTTGTAGAGCCCCTAAGGCCATCAAGGGGGCCACCTCATGATCTCCTCCAGTCCTAAGCTCCACTCCAAACGCCACCCATGTGCCAATGGGGGACAGGGTTCCCGGCACATGGACCTTTGAGGGCACATTGGAGCGGTGGCACATGGACCTTTGAAGGCACATTGGAGTGGTAGCTGTGGGTCTGCCCGCAGGGACAAGGACGAGTGGGTAGAGTCCTCCCTTGGTGGTCCTGCCCTCTCTCCACTGCTGCTTTTCCTGAGGACCAAGTCAGCAGGTAAAGGTCACTTTGCAGCCTGTGGCCAAGTCCTTGCCGGGCTTGGGGCACCTGTCACAGTGTGTGGCCAAGCCATGGTGGAGCCAGCGGGAGGCAGCGACGGCAGGACCCTTGGGCCTAAGGGGCCTCCTGAGGTCTGCCCACTCTGTGCTAAACCCAGGCTGCTGGGGAGTGGCTGCTGATGTCTGCTCCTGGTGTGTCCCTTGGTGATGTGACATGACTCTACAGGTCCCTCTGAGGGCAGAGACAGAGCTTGATTCACACCTTAGGCTCACGCGGGTCCCCAGTGGATGGAAATGCTGATCTGGGTCAGAAAATACAGTGACAGAGAACTTGGGTCCCGGAGAAACTGACCGGGCCGTCCTGTGGGGAGTCCAGGCTCGCGTCTTGCTGGAAGCTCTGGGCTGGGTCCCAGCTCCACCTCGGCCTATCAGCCGGCAGGCTGGTCGCCCTCCCTGAGCCTCGTGTCCGCGTCTGCCAGCAGGAGAGGCTCATGCTGCTGCACTCGCCGCCCAAGCCGGCTGCCCAGCGCTGACCGGCTCCTCCCCCTCCCTGCTTCCTTCCAGGGCACCACACCAGCTCTGCACCAGGCCCAGGCTGTCCCGTCACCAAGTTGCTGCTGCAGGGCAGAACCATGAGTGGTGTCGCGGGTGGCCTCGCCTCCCTGGGGCTGGCACTGCTGGTCTGCGGAGCCCAAGGCTTCTTCCTGCCCAACGTCACGCAGCTGGAGAGCCTGCTCAGCAGGTACCAGCAGGCGGAGCCGCACTCCCGCGCCCGGAGGGCCATCCCCAGGACAGACCGGGAGGAGATCCTCATGCTTCACAACAAGCTGCGGGGCCAGGTGCACCCCCCGGCCTCCAACATGGAGTACATGGTGAGTGCGGGCGGCAGCCACAGAGGCTGGCGCCAATGGCGGGAGGCTCGGCTGCCATCTTGGTGGCCTACCAGATGGGAGGCCACGTCCTTCTCACAGGACGTTGGAAGAACACCCAGGTTTGGCAGGCTCTGTGAACACCTGCTGTCCTCAGTGCTAGGTCCCCTTGGCCCCTCACATGAGCTGGCCCTTGGGTAGGGTGGGCAGGGCGTGACGTGTCCGTGGGACGGTGCCGTTGTGGAGAGCTGAGTCCCCCCAGTGTGGAGATCTGAGGACCCCCAGGCCGTGGAGTACGGTCGCCCTGGGCCAGCCTGCTGGAGTGTCCTTCCACTCCCCCGCTCCTGGGCACAAGCCAGGCACCTGGCGCAGCAGACGCAGAGCTCCCACCCAGCCTGGTGTGGGGGCCTTAGTTTGGCCCCCCTGGGACTCCGGTGCGGGGGCTTATTGGGGGTTGACCATGAGCCCGGAGGACAGGATCAAGGAGCCCGGCCTGGGCCGAAGCAGGGTGTCGGGGTGGGATGGCGGCTGAGGGAGCTGGCGCCCCCTCCCTGCAGCGGAAGGCACTGCGTGCCCCACAGGCTGGCTCCCCGTGGCCCAGGGCACCCAGGGCTGCGGATTGCCCCTCTTCTGGCTGTGGGGGCACAGGCCCTGGGGGCTTCTGCAGCACTGGGGGCAGGTCTGGGCCTGGTGGACACTGAGGTGGGGTTCTGTCACCCAGAGAGGAGCCTCAGCTTCCCACTGTCCACTTCTGAGATGGGAGGTGGCAAGGGGGTGGCCCAGGATGCCACACCATCTGCCTGGGGCGGGACCCCCCCACCCCCCACAGGACAGTCTCAGTTATCTTGGCCAAAAGGGACACAGGACAGGCAGGGAGGGAGCAGGCCCGCCACTGCCCAGGGCAGCTCCACAGCAGCTGGCACTGGGGTCCTGTAGCTCCATTAACAGGCCCCAGGGCTCTGCAGTTGGCCTTGAGTGAGCGCCTGCTGTGTGCCAGGTTGGGGGACCAGAGCCAGAGCACAGTCTCTGCTCCCCAGAGCCGGAGCCTGTCGGGCACTCGGTGGGCGAGCAGCTGCGGGCACGTGGTCAGCCGGGAGGGCTCTCGGGTCTGCCCTCTGCAGAAGGGCAGGGCCTGGCCCCGCTCGCTCCTGATGCTCTTTCCCAAGGCGTGGGCGGGCGGGCTGCCTCCCCTGTGTGTGGGTGCCTTGGCCCAGACCCCAGCTGGCCCCTGTCCAGGTCGGGCTGTGCGGGGGGCTGGGCAGCACAGGAGACGAAGCCCTTCCTGACCGATTTCCCTCAGGATGGGGGTGAACGTGCCACACCTGGCCATCTTCTCCAGGGCACTGTGTGCAGGCCCCTAAGGTAGCCCGCCACTCTCTCCGTCCCATCCTGACACCCAGTAGTCCTGTGCTTCTGTCCCCTGTCCCCCATGAGAGCCACCAAGAGTCTAAAATCCCAGGAGTCCCCATGGCTTTTCCATGGCCACGCCCATCCCTGGGCACCTCCTCCCTCCATCTCCCTGCTGTGCCCTCAGCCGGGGGTACCGCTGCCCATGTTGCAGATGGAACCGGGGGCTGGGCGCGGTCGCACATGTGTTCACAGGTGTTCACAGGTCGCTCGGGGCCATCCTGAGCCAGGGCCCATCCCGAGCCAGGGCCCATCCTTAACTAGGACCCATCCTTAACCAGGGCCCATCCTGAGCCAGGACCCATCCTTAACCAGGGCCCATCCTGAGCCAGGACCCATCCTTAACCAGGGCCCATCCTGAGCCAGGGCCCATCCTTAACCAGGGCCCATCCTTAACCAGGGCCCATCCTGAGCCAAGACCCTTCCTTAACCAGGACCCCTCCTTAACCAGGGCCCATCCTTAACCAGGGCCCATCCTTAACCAGGGCCATCCCGAGCCAGGGCCATCCTTAACCAGGACCCATCCTTAACCAGGACCCATCCTTAACCAGGACCCTTCCTTAACCAGGGCCCATCCTTAACCAGGGCCCATCCTTAACCAGGGCCATCCCGAGCCAGGGCCATCCTTAACCAGGACCCATCCTTAACCAGGGCCCATCCTTAACCAGGGCCCATCCTGAGCCAGGACCCTTCCTTAACCAGGACCCTTCCTTAACCAGGGCCCATCCCGAGCCAGGGCCATCCTTAACCAGGGCCCATCCTTAACCAGGACCCATCCTTAACCAGGGCCCATCCTTAACCAGGACCCTTCCTTAACCAGGGCCCATCCTGAGCCAGGACCCTTCCTTAACCAGGACCCATCCTTAACCAGGACCCTTCCTTAACCAGGGCCCATCCTGAGCCAGGACCCTTCCTTAACCAGGACCCATCCTTAACCAGGGCCCATCCCAAGCCAGGACCCATCCTGAGCCAGGACCCATCCTTAACCAGGGCCCATCCTTAACCAGGGCCCATCCTTAACCAGGGCCCATCCTGAGCCAGGGCCCATCCTTAATCAGGGCCCATCCTTAACCAGGGCCCATCCTGAGCCAGGGCCCATCCTTAACCAGGGCCCATCCTGAGCCAGGGCCCATCCTGAGCCAGGGCCCATCCTGAGCCAGGGCCCATCCTTAACCAGGACCCTTCCTTAACCAGGGCCCATCCTGAGCCAGGGCCCATCCTTAACCAGGGCCCATCCTGAACCAGGGCCCATCCTGAACCAGGGCCCATCCTGAGCCAGGGCCCATCCTTAACCAGGACCCTTCCTTAACCAGGGCCCATCCTGAGCCAGGGCCCATCCTTAACCAGGACCCTTCCTTAACCAGGGCCCATCCTGAGCCAGGGCCCATCCTTAACCAGGGCCCATCCTGAGCCAGGGCCCATCCTTAATCAGGGCCCATCCTTAACCAGGGCCCATCCTGAGCCAGGGCCCATCCTTAACCAGGGCCCATCCTTAACCAGGGCCCATCCTGAGCCAGGGCCCATCCTTAACCAGGGCCCATCCTGAGCCAGGGCCTTCTCCACATGCGTGACCTGTGATTCAGACTCCAGGCCGGAAGAGCCTCGGGTCACATGGCACCAGTGGAGAGAGCAGGCTCCAGGCCCCTGCAGGCTGACCCCGGTGGGACCCCGGTGGGTGGCCATGCTTCTCTGCGCCTTGGTTTTCTATCCTGTAAATTGGTCATCAGAGTGTCGAGGTCAATGTCCTCACTGGACCACAAGGAGGGTGCGGATAAAGCCCAAGGCCAGGCCCCCGGCACACCCTGACCCAGGGAGGCCCTTCCCCAGCCTGCCGGAGTGTCCTCAGCACCTTTCCCATTTCAGACACCAAAGCCAGCCGAGGGGAGGGGCTTCCCCAGGTCGCAGCAGGGTAGAGGCTGAGCAGGGAGCCCGGGGTCCAGCCACCTGCCGCCTGCCACCTGCCACCTGCCAGGGGCTGATTTAGGAGCCCAGCATCACAGAGCCTGGAGCCCTTCCCGCGGTGTCCTGGAACCAGCCGGCCTGCAGGGAGCCTGGCCATTCCCCTCCCTGCCCTGACCCCCTCCTGTCCCCTGCCCTGCAGACCTGGGACGAAGAGCTCGAGAGGTCAGCGGCGGCCTGGGCGGAGGAGTGCCTCTGGGAGCACGGCCCCACCAACCTGCTGGTGTCCATCGGGCAGAACCTGGCCGTGCACTGGGGCAGGTGAGTGCTGTGGGTCCCCCAGGCTGCCACGGTCCCCCTACCTCCTGCCACCACTGCAGGTGCCCACCCCGAGTAGGCTTGGCACTACTGCCCGTCCTCGAATTCAGCCCAGAGTGGGGAGAGGGAGGGGGGAGGGGGAGAGGGAGGGGGAGAGGGAAGATGTCCTTTGACCGCAGGCTGGACGGGTGTTGGTGACCAGCAGAGACTCGACCAGCTTGGCCCTGAGTCCCCAGTTCTCTCGGGCACAGCGGCCACTCTCCAGGGCCCGGGTCTGCTTCTTCCCTGCCCTGGTCATTGAAAAGCTGGGCTGGGACCGAGATGGCCTGTCCAACAGGTCAGGGCTCGCTGTCACTTTGAACAGAACCACTTCATGGCCTGGCCTTTCCTGTGGCCACGGGCAGCATGTTGTCCTCTAGGTCGGTGACAAACCTGGGCACTCAGGACGGCCCCGGGGGTTCGTGGTGGGAGAAGGAGCGCTGCCTTCAGTGGGTGCTGCTTTCTGTGAGCGCGGCCTTCTGCTGGCCCCACGGACGGTCTGAGGTGGGAGACCTGAATTCCACCCTTGGTCTCTGGCCCCTCCGTGGCGCCTGAGGGTGCTGAGCCGCGTTCCCTGGCTGCACCTGGAGCCCAGGGTGCGCGTCCTTCCCCCCCTCCTGCTTCACCTCGCGGGCCCCGGGTCCTGCCTGGCGAGGCGGCAGCTCACGGCTGCACCTCACCTTTGCTCTTACAGCTTTGTCTTGGGTTTGGTTTTGGGGCTCCCCTGCGTCAGCTCTGGGGCCACCGAGGAGCAGGGTTGATGGTCAGGGACCCAGGGCTTCCCCACGCACCTCCCTCACTTGTTTCCCCAAGGGCCGCTCAGCCTGTGGCCCTGTGCTGGCCGAGCGTCCCCCTCCAAACCGCCCAGCATGACTGCACACGTGTCCTCGGCCTGCGAGAGGTGGACATGGAGAACCTTGTGTTGGAGGCTTCCTCCTGTGAGCCTGAATGTCCCCGAGCTGGCCCCAGGACCAGACGAGAGAGGCTGTTCCTGGGCCCTGGCTGACCGCGACCCTTGGCTCTGGGTACAAGCAGTAATTGTTACAAGACCTCAACTGCCTTGCTGACCGCATGGCCTTGACAGATGGCCACTCCCCCGGAGCTTTTTCTCCTTATTGAAACCACTGTGTTTACACTTGCTGGTAACGATGACCGTGGATTTGAATCCAGTTTTCTTTCCTGGTTAAAACAAAGCGAAAGAGAACAGGGCCAAGCTGGTGGGTGGGCAGCAGCCACAGAGCCAGTTCCCCGGGGAGGACAGCTTGGGGACAGGTGGTGCCTGGCCCTCCCCGTAGGGGTGCAGGAGGATCCGTGAGGGTGCGGCCCTAGACCACTGGCTTCTCGCCTTCGCCCTCCCTCTCACCTGGGAGGCCCACATGCCTGGGTGCGTCTGTCCAGTGAGCTTCTGCCCCGAGTCCTCGGGCACCCTGCAGCGAGGTCCTGAGGGGGACAAGCACGAGGCCTTGGGTTCCTCCCTGAGGGGCAGCAGGGACCCCTCTGCCTGGTCCCCCGTAGCCGGGAAGGTCCCCACTTTCAGACTCCTCTGCCCAGTGGTGTCCCGTCTGAGGGTGGCCGCCTTAGGTCTTCCTTCTCAGTGGTCTCAGGTCTGAAATCCCGTCTTTCTTAAGCCATAGAATCTCGTGGGCGGCGTGTACGGTCCCTAGTGTCTGTGAAAACAACGCACAGTGGACATCAAAGGGACCCGCGGGGCCAGAGAAGGGTCTCCGGCACACACAGGGGCCACCTTTAAAGCCCCCCCGCCAGCGTCCTCCAGTGGCAGTGCTCCAGCTCTGGGTCCTCCTGGGCTGTGGGCTGTGGCCAGAACGCAAGCGCCCTCTCTGCCCGCAGGTACCGCTCTCCGGGCTTCCACGTGCAGTCCTGGTACGACGAGGTGAAGGACTACACCTACCCCTACCCCCACGAGTGCAACCCCTGGTGTCCCGAGAGGTGCTCGGGGGCCATGTGCACCCACTACACGCAGGTAACTCGGGACCCGCCACCACCTCCGCCCGCACCCCAGACCCAGGCTTTCCCCGTCCCTCTGGGACTGAGGCCAGAGCTGGAGCATCTCTGTGCTGTCACCGCCTCAGAGCTCCCTCAGTGGTGCCACTCGGAGTGCCGCTGGGGGACTGAGCTCTTTGTCCCCAGCTCACAGCAAGGCCAGGACCGGGCCAGCACCGGGCCAGCACCGGGCCAGCACCCGAAGCTTCTGAGGCTGTGGCACGTTGCTGGGGATTTTCCCTCTGTGTGAATAGTGGGGCTTTTTCGTCTTTTATTTATTTTTTTAAAGAGCTCTGCGCCCGGGGGTCAGGGAGACCCTGGCCCCTCTGCTCTCCACGGCCAGCTCCTCCCCCAGCCCAGGAGGCGCGCCTTGTGCCTGGGCCGTGACGCTGCTCTGTCTTTGCAGATGGTCTGGGCCACCACCACCAAGATCGGCTGTGCCGTCAACACCTGCCGCAGGATGAGCGTGTGGGGCGACATCTGGGAGAACGCCGTCTACCTCGTCTGCAACTACTCTCCAAAGTGAGTGTCTGCCGCGGGTCCCCCCTGGGTCCTGCCTGGGTCCCCACTACAACTGGCTTCACCAGCGAAGACTCTCAGCTGTTTCTCGTAGTGAGGGTCTAGGAGTGGGGTGAGGGTCTAGGAGTGGGTTAGGGTCATCTTAGCAGCTCAGCAGTGTCGGGGGGACTCCAGCCCTTTCAGTCTGTGCCTTCCTTGCCTTGTGACCCCAAGGTGGCTGCAGACCACCTGCATCCTGTCTTCCCAAGCAGAAGGAAGTAGGATGGTAGGAGAGGGCTCCCCTGGGGCACTTCTCCAGAACTAGACCAATCAGAGACAAAGGGCAGGTGGTTCCCGGTTGGCATTGGTCAAGGAGGTTGCCCTGGTGGCTGCCCAAGTCATGCCCTGGGGTCACTGCAGCACACAGAGGCAGGGGTGGCTGTGGTCTGGGCGGCAAGAGGGTCTGCCAGGTGCTGTTGCTGCTCTTCTCTGAAGGTGTGCCCAGCTTCACGCTGGACGTGACTTGCCGTCCTCGTTCTGTTGTCCTGCCTAAGGGACCACAGGACGTCAGTGGGGCCCCTCCTCGGGGGACCTGTCATCGTGTCACTCAGCCCTGATTCATTCACCCCGTGGCTCACTGCACAAATATGTGCTGACCCTGGAGCTTCTGTCCCCGTGTGAGCCCGTGGTCTGCCTGCCGGTCACTCTGCTGGCCGCTGGCCTCGCAGGGCACGCTGCAGAGGGGCCCTCACGGCATATTTGCCCAGTGACTGAATGAGACGGGAATGACCTCATCTGCTTGGGTTGGGTCGGGATTGGCCCTGGGAGGTAGGAGATGGGGAATCACCAAGGCCGGGAGGAAGCCAGCTCTGCAGATGCCATCAGGCAGGGTGACGTCACAGCCAGGAGGCTCCATAGCCCACGGAGCACCGTCACTGCCCCCGGGGCGGGGGGCCACTGGATTGACTCTTCTTTTTGTGAAACACACCCTGGACGGTGAAGTCAGAACGGAGTCCCCTTAGCACCCGCCTTGCTCGGGAAGCCACGTGCAGGACGAGCTGCCCGAGGAGCCTGTGGCCAGGGGCAGCTCCACTGCGGGCTCCTCGCTCCCTGCTGGGACCCAGGAGCTGCAGGTCAAGCCCCGGCCCCGCGGGGTTCTGGCCAGGCCGCCTCCTGGCTGGCCGCCTCCTGGCGGGTACTCCCTGGGCAGCGAGGGCGTGAGCCCCCTGGCTGTCTCTGGAAGGACACTCACGGGTGCACCAGGACTCACCTGGTGGCCTCGGCAGTGTCCTTCCCTCCTGAGCAGGCCACACGGGTGTAGGGCTTCAATGCACGGGTCCTGGGGACGAGCGTGGACACGTCCACATACACCCACACACGCGCTTGTGCTCGCACACACCTGCTGTCCCAGCAGCACCCGCGTTGGTGACAGCGCCACAGAGTCTGGTTGGGACCCCGCAGCAGGGGCTGTGTGTGGGCTCTGGGTGTCCAGCACCTTCTGCCGGGCATCGCCTCTGTGAGAGGCACCTGTGGTGTGTGTGCTTACTGTGGCCACGTGAGGGTCAGCTCTGTCCACGGCTCTGTCCTAAGGAGAGAACCCGAGACCCTGGGCTGGGCCGGGCACTGTCCCTGACACCAGGGTGGACACTGGCCAAGAGGGTGGGCTCAGGAGTGGTACAGGGTCCATGCTGTGGTGGCCTCATGCGTGAGGAGGACGGAGGCAGCACCCAGCCTCCCCCAGCCGTGGAGCCCCCCTCCCCTGCCACCCCTCCGCCACCGCCCCAGGTTCAAGGCCACAGAGGGGCACGTGCTCCACAGAGCTGTTTCCGCAGTTGGTCCTCTGGCCAGTACCAGCAGGCCCCCACCTCCCTGGAAAGCTGTGGGAGAGCCGGGGCGGGCTTCTGGTTTACCAACCCTCCGGAGCACCTAGGGCTTCCGACTGGCCGCCTGCTGAGGCCTCACCACGGCCCACTCTCAGGAGCCGAGGGGGGTGGGTCCCTCTGCTGGAGGCCTGGCGTCCACCCGGGGCCCAGGCTTCACTCAGGGCTGAGGAGGCAGGACCAGGTGCCGGGTGGAAGGTTCTGTGGGGTTTCGGAATGCTCTAGTCAGCCCTGGAGGACCTGGTGGCTGCCTGTCCCTGGCACACACCCTCCCCCCGACTTGGTGGGACTGTGTTCGGGGTCCCCGGGGGGTCTGGGAGTCGCATCTCCAAGCCCCGAGGCCCTCCTGACGGTGTTCCTGGTCTCCTCCAGGGGGAACTGGATCGGAGAAGCCCCCTACAAGAGCGGCCGGCCCTGCTCCGAGTGCCCGCCCAGCTACGGAGGCAGCTGCAGAAACAACCTGTGCTACCGAGGTAGGAGCAGGGGACAGCCCCGAGTGACAGGGACCTCCTGACCCCAGTCACAGACGGCCTGATGCCAAGCAGGGAACCAGACCCCCACCTGGGGGTCCTGCTCGCCCCCGAGCCTCTCTCCTCCCGCGGCCGAAGCTGGAGCACCAAGGCCCGAGCCCTCCCGCTGTTCCCGTGCGCGTCGGCGGGGCCTGCGGTGTCCCCACACCCTCTGCTGCTGTGCGTGGCCACCCACTGCCGTCCCTGCCCTTCCCTGGGCTTCCAGGGCCATGTCCCAGGAAGGGCCAAATGGGCCCTGGCCGCTGAGGCTCGTGCGGCACCGTCAGCAGTGACCGTGGGCCGTGCAGGAGGAAGGTGGCTCTGCGTCCGGGGAGGTGGGCAGGCCGAGTAGCCCTCTTGGCAGGGAGACCCGGGGTCGGTCGGGGCTCTGGCAGGGAGGAGAGGAGGGTGAGAGGGAGGTTGCAGGGACCCGGGCACTCTGCTGCCCAGCAGCTGTGTACAGCTGACTGTTCCTGTGGGGAGGAGGGACCGGCCTCCTGCAGTCTGCTCCGAGGAGCCCCCTCCCGCCAGCCCCTGGCTGTGCACCTGCTGCAGCTGTTCCTGAGAAACGGCTGGGGTGGCCTCCTGCTGGGAGCCGCAGTGCACCTGCCCCTTGTGCTCATGACCCCAGCTCCCCGTGAGCCCTGCCCTGCTAGACCTGCCGGGCACTCAGGCCGCCGGGGCACGTGGCCTGTGTGTCCTGCATGGTTTTTGGTTAAATATGCCCCCAGTTTCCACAGAGACTCACTTTCAAAGGACAGACGCACACAGAGACCTTAGATGCCAGTTTACCCACGAAACGATGCCCCGTGTACACATTTCTTTATTTTTGGTGGAAAACGCCCAACTCCTCTTGGCAGGCCTCCCCGTCTCCTCGGCCAGCCAGGCAAAGTCCCCCGAGAGCCGCTTACCTGCATAAGCTACTTAATAAGTGCACGTCGCAGGTGCCGGGCAGGGCCCTGACCCGTAATGGAGATACGGGGGCTTAGGGATAAGGAGAGAAAAGAGAAGCTGGCTTCCCTCCAGCCCCCCGGGTGGGACGGGAGGTCAGGGAGTGGAGCTGGATGCCTGTCAGACACTTTCCAGCTGTGTGAGCTTGGGAAGGTCGCTTCCCCTCTCTGAGCCCAGTCTCCTGTGGTGGGGCTGATGGTGTCTCTAAGGGAACAAGGGGAAGTGGGGAGATGCCGGGACCCACGCTGCCCCGGGTCACGTGAGCTCTGTGCTCTGTTGTAACCGCAGGGCCAGGCAGAGTCTGCAGGGGATGTAAGTGACGCTCTGGGCCCCAGGACTCCCAGCCTGGAGCGCGATCTTGGGACGTGACCTGGAGGTGGACGGGGCAGGAATTTCCCCAGCCCCAGGTGGGTCCTCACAGGGATCCTCATTGGGATGTGCCCAGCTGCAGCTGCCCGGGGAGCAGCCCCTTTTCCTGTCTGCCCGGCCCTGCAATGGTCACCCTCCAACACTCTGGACGCCTCACCAGGCTAGATCCTGCTAAATAAAGCCGCGATTATGAGGTGTAAGATCCCGAAGGCCAGTGGAAGAAACCCAGCTCACTGCCGAGCAGCTCTGGCCTCAGGAAAGGGCAGCCCTGAATAGCCACATTGACGGCGCAGGGGACAGGAGGGGCAGTGGGCCGGGCGTGTTCGCCAGCCGTGTCTGCGGAGCTGCTCCTCCAGCGCCCTGCACGGGCGCCCGGCGGTCCCTTCCTTGGGTGTCCTTGACTGGGTGGCCAGGCCTCTTTTTGTTTTGGGTGACAGTCCTCCCTCGGTGAGCTCTGTTGAGTGGCTCCTAGTGCGGGGGCTGGTTAGTGTGGCCTGGGCAGCAGGCGGCCGAGGGTGAACCAGCAGAGCATGAGAAAGGATGGGGCCCCCCTTTCCTCCTGGCTCCCCCACCCAGGCTCCTCTGGAGTGCTGGCTGGGTGGGGTGGTGGGCGGTGAGTTAGCCAGGAACAGCGTGGAGGCCGGGCCTGGAACGGCGCTTGAGGGTGCTCAGCTGCTGGACCTTTGGATTGTGTGCACAGAAACCCCTGCTCTGCCCTCTGGCAGAGAGCTCGTGGTTGGAAGGCGGGAGGCCTGCGAGGGGCTTCACTGCTCCTTCAGTCCTCTCACCCAACGCCCGGCGATGGCCTCTGACAGGGTGGCTGGACTGGCGGCCTCTGGACCTTGCTGGGAGCCGCAGGTGCTCGGTGGAAACCCGACTTAGAACTCTGCGTCTTGATCTTCTCCGGGCAGAGACGCCTGGCCAGCGCTCTCCATGCTGGGCCGTGGCAGTTCATGTTTTAAGTACTTCTCGGGGGGTGACCACCTTGTAAGCTGAGGAGCGTCTGTATTGTCCCTTTCACTTGAGGAGCTTGGGAGGCAGGGGACCCCAGGTCTCGGAGGACAGGAGGTGCAGGCTGTGGATGACGGGGGAGAGGGGCCCCTGGCAGAGCCGCACATCTGCTCACCCTTGATAAGGTCCCGGGGCCACAGGTTGGCTCTCACTTCTTGGCTTTGGCTGGGCTTAGCTTGGTGTCCTGGTGGGCCAGCAGCTCAGGACTGTCCATGGTGACGAAAATGAAAGTGGACCGATATTTAATAAGTGCAACTTGTTTATTTAACTAAAAGATTTTAGAACTTGGGGGTCGTGGTTGGGGAAATGTGACACACATGCCCTTTGTGGGGAAGGATTGGGACCGATAGCAGAGTCAGGTTTTGGACGGTCGTGGGTGATGAGCCCGGAGCTGTGACACAGTCACTCCCCAGGGCACAGAGGGCACAGGTGGCTGGCCGGAGGTGCAGCTGGGGTCCCAGAGCATCCACCTGGGTCTGTGACCCCTCCCCCAATGAAAGGGCAGAGGGGCCTCGGGGAAGGCGGGGGCTTTGGGCAGTGACCAGGGACGCTCCTTGAAGCTGCCTTCTTGGACAGCTGTCATGGGCAGCAGATGGACGACAGCTCTGTTGGACAGGCGTCCTCCCTGCCCTTGGGTCCATGGCAATCGTGGGTGGTGGGAAGAGCCAGCTCCTGGCTGGTGGGGTGCCGGCGGCTGGGTCTGTCCCCGATGGAACCTTCTCTCTGCTGCCGAAATGACTTCTGAGGCACTGACCCCCCAACAAGTTCCGTCTTCAAATTGCCCCCCCAAGTCCT
This sequence comes from Urocitellus parryii, assembly GCF_045843805.1. Taxonomy (NCBI): domain Eukaryota; kingdom Metazoa; phylum Chordata; class Mammalia; order Rodentia; family Sciuridae; genus Urocitellus; species Urocitellus parryii. The sequence goes on from NC_135545.1 coordinate 55,498,443, forward strand.
TTTGCTGACTCCCGGTGTGTGCTCTCCTCTCCCCCTCGCCCCCGCCCAGAGGAGACCTACGGCCAGAAACCCGAGACGGACGACATGAACGAGGTGGAAACGGCCCCCGTCCCTGACGAGAAGCACGTCTGGGTCCAGCCGAGGGTGGTCAGACCCACGAAGCCCAAGAAAACCCCCGCGGTCAAATACATGAGTGAGTCCTGGTCCCCGCCTCCTGCTCACCAAGCCACCTGGGTGACCTGAGGGGAGCTGGGCGGGGCCCGCAGGGGGCAGGCGGCAGCAGAAAGGGGTGCCCGGCTGGCCAGAGTAGACCGCTCCCCAGGTCCTTCCTAGGAGACCTGGTCGAGATAGGTCCCCCCTGGGGCAGCTGGCCTGTCAACGGGAATGCAGCCCCTACCACGTCCAGGGGCTTGGGCACCACGTCCAGGGGCTCGGGCACCTCCCGCCACCCCTTTGCAGGGTTCCAGCTCTGGGCCAGGTGACCCTTTGCTTTTTCTGGCTCTGTGCTCCTCCGTGGAGTGGGGAGACCATGCCCAGCGCAGGGCAGTCCTGGGGGTTATTGGCTGTGATGGGACCGCCCAGTGTCCCCACTCTAGACCACCATGAGCGCCCCCAGTATCCCTGGTGGGCGGGAGGCCAAGTGCTTCTCCCAGGACCAGGAAGCCCAGCAGTGTCCCCTGCTCACCTCTTGCTCTCTGATGGCTGAGCACCCCTGGAGCTTTGGGCTTGGCTGGAGCTTGGCCCCCAGGGGCAGCCTGGCTGAGGGCCGGGCACTTCCTCGGCCAGGATGGCCCCGGGTGAGTGCTGTGGCTCGTTCCCCCCAAGGACCAAGAAACACAAAGCTGGACTCACTGTGAGGGCACCCTGACCCTGCACCCTGCTTGCCCTGGAGACCCTTCCTGCCTTTTCAGCACCTCTGTCCTCCTGGCCCCGTCCATCCTTCTCTCCTCCCCTGCCTTCAAGCCTCTCCCGGCAGGTGACTCTTCTGCAGCTCATTTTGACCAGGATGCTGGTCCCTTGTCTCTCTGAAGTGGTGGCAGTTTTAATCATAAGGAATCATGATATGGCCAGGGCCTCTCCAGCCACCCCACTCTGGACCCTGATGCATCCCTGTAAACCACGCCACGGGAGCTCGGCACAGCTCCCTTGACCATGGGGAGGTGGCCATGTCCGGACCTGGGCTGGGACAAGGACCCTGTCCTTGTGGGTCCTGCCGCCAGAACCTGGCGGGGCTGCGGGGCACCAGTGGTCCCAGGCTGCTTCCGGACCACGCCTGCTCACCCTTTAGTGCTCACAGGGCCTTTCAAGTGGGTGCCATAATTATCCCCATGTGGAGCTGGGACCTCAGAGGGTGAGCGACACCCAGGGTCACACCACAGTGACAAGCAGCAGGTCTGGGACTGAGCCCCTGAGGTCACAGCTGCCAGGCATTGCTCTTCTCTTGTATGGCTTGGCTCCAGAATGTTCCAGAATGGCCTGCGGGGAGGCTTTCTAGCTCGCACTCACCCTCCTGGCTTCTTGCTGTGACGGATACCTCCCCGTTTCTCTCCTAGCCCAGATCATCCGCTGTGACACCAAGATGAAGGACAAGTGCAAGGGGTCTACGTGCAACCGGTGAGTCTGGCTGACCTGCCCCTCAGAACCCCTGGTCCTCACAGATGGGCTCATTGCACCTGGGCCGGGTGCGTGGAAACCCGTGGACACTGGCCGTTGGTCAGCTTGGAGTCACTGTGACCACATGCCTGACAAGAACAGCTCAGAGGAGGAGCCGTGGGTGGTGGCTCACAGTGTCAGAGGGTCAGTCCACGGTCAGCCTCCCCATCGCTTGGGGTCCGAGAAGGGCGTGGGGGAAGAGCGCCGTCCATCCCGGGCAGCCAGCAAGCAGGGAAGGGAATGGGCTGCAGGGCAGTTGCGCCCCTCCAGGGCCCACCCCAGTGACCACCTTCTCAGCCACGCCTGCCTGCTGACAGTGACCGTCCAGAGAGTCCAGTCACACTGGGTGGGCTGACAGTCCTGCCATTTCCCCTCCTTCCAACCCTGCCTGGACACGGGCGCTCTGGGGACACCTCACTCCACCCCCAATTCCCTACGGCTCTGAGGCTGGGCCCAGCGAGCCAGGAGCAGGCCCGGGTCAGGCGTGCCCTGGCCATGGCACCCCGCCTTTTCTCTGACTTCCCCCAGTGCCCAGAGCTTGGCTCCCGGGGCTGTTCCTGTCGACACAGGCAGGGCCCGGGCTGCACTCTCCTGGCACTGGGGCCGGTGACAGTTCCCTGGCCTCTACCCAGCAGGTGCCAGTAGCAAGCTGCCCAAGGGGTGACCACCAAATGTCTCCAGGGACTGCAAATGTCCCTGAGGGGTGACACTATGAATGTGCTCCGTGCCCAGGTTTCCAGGGACCGGGTTAGGGCCAGCTCTCAGTGTCGAAGTACGTAACAAGCTGTCCCTGCCAGAGGAGCCTGGCACCCGCACCACCAGGATCTCCCAGGGGACTTTCAGAAGGGACTCGTCCCAGAGGCCGCTGCCCGTGACGCTGACTTTGCCTGAGAGGGCTCGGCCTCTCCAGGGCCTGTGGGTTCCCAGAGCATTTCCCAAGCTCCCTGGGAAATTCTGACGTGTGGCTGGTGTTGTGAACCCCAAATGGCACGGTTGTCCCAAACCCGAGAGCCTGGTGGGTCGCCCTGACCGTGACCCCCTGGAGCCGGGACCAGGAGGGTCTTCCAGCTGCCCGCGGATAAGCCGCTTAGGGCCTGCAGAGGTCCGCTCAGTCTTAGCTGAAAGGGGGTCAGTGCCAGGCTGGGGCGGGGGCCAAGCAGAGGGGACTTGAGAACACAAGAGTGACCTCAGTGGCCCTGATGCCAACCACAGAGTGAAGCCCTTCACCGGGACACTGTCCGCCACGCCCCTGGGAAATGAGTGGGTTCCTGGCCCCAGAGCCCCAGAGCAGCTGATCAGCGGGTCCCAGTCTGCCAGGGACTTCTCCGGGTTTTAGTGGGAAAGGTCCTGGGAGACCCAGGACCCTCGGGAGGCGTGGTCACTTAGCTGGGAACATGACTCGGCAGACTTTCTAACGCAGCGGGGGTGGGGTGCGGTGGGAATGAGGTGGCTTCACAGAACCTAAGGGCACTCGAGGCTTCTCCGTGTCCGTGGAGCTCCCTCTATCCGCGGGTCTCCCTCGATGTCCGTGTCTGTTCAGCCGGTCAAGGCGGGACACGCCAGCAGGCTGGACACGCCAGCAGGTGCCCGCACGTGGTCAGCAGGAGTGGCTGCGTCCCAGGGACCCTCAGAATTTTCCAAAGTCCAGAAATACCCCTCAAACACTTCCTTGTGAGTGGCTGCAGGACACGCTGGCATTCGGCTACACAACCATGTTGGGCCACTTCAGGTCGCCTGCGGCTTCTCCCCGTCTCCATGGTGACAGCTGGCCTGGGTGTGGGGCTGACCGTGGGACTTGTTGCTTGGGATGTGGACTTGGAGGGAAATTCCGGGGCCCAGGGAGTGGACGTGGAGGCGTACTGTGCTTGTGTGGTCCCAGGAAGGACCCAGGCCTCCCGGGCGAGGCAGGGTCCACCGCTGAGCTACACGTCCTGGGCCCCCTCCCCGCTTTTTCTGAGACAGGGTCTCCTTAAGTGGCCCAGGCTGGCCCCAAACCGGCAGGCCCCTGCCTCAGCCTCTGGGGTGCTGGGATCACAGGCGTGGCCCCGTGCCCGGAGTCTGTGGGCGGGTCTGGGGGTCACGAACAGAGCAGCTTCTCTGAGGTTCCCCTGACCAGGTGCCCTGGTGAGCGACAGCCAGAAAACGGCCTTCATCACCTGCACGTCCTGGGGGACACTCAGGGCTTCTGGTGCGTGTGAAGTCACTGGCCTTTCTCCTGTGACTCGTCTCCCTGAGTGTGTGACTGTCATCAAGACCACAGTGTGTGACTGTGAGCCCGCCCGGGCCCTGGTGAACTGTGAGAGGCGCCCTCTGATCGCCATTTCTTTCTTCAGGTACCAGTGCCCAGGAGGCTGCCTGAGCCACAAGGCAAAGATCTTCGGGTCCGTGTTCTATGAGAGCGTAAGTGTGGTCGGTGTTGCCGTGGGCATTCGGCTGGACGCTAGCTGCCGTGTGTTTTTAAAGAGGTGGTGGCTTCGTAGCAGAGGGCTTCCTTTCCACCCCTGGGTCACACCTGGAGGGTCTGGCACTGACCAGGGCTCGGGGGCTCCCAGCCTGTCGGAGCCACCTGTGGGGACGGGGGCTGGTCCTCACGGGGCCGTCTCCGCGTCAGACCCCAAGTTAGCATGCTCCGCTGAGTGGGGAGAAAGGGCTCTTGTCACCGTCCTGAGCTGGTAAAGCCACTCGGATGGGATCTTCCAGATAAGCCAGCCCCGGAACAAAGACCTGGTTACGGAGAGGGGACGGTCGGGGTGGGGGAGCCTGGGCCCGGCGTTTTGGCTTTCAGGGGTTTAAGGACCAACCTCTTGGGTGTTTCTAACAAAGATTAATTCAGACTGTACCTGTGGCCTCCTCCCCGCCCCCTCCAGTCGTCCAGCATTTGCCGGGCCGCCCTCCACGCCGGAGTCCTGGACGGCAAAGGGGGCCTGGTGGACATCACCAGGAACGGGCAGGCTCCCTTCTTCGTCAAGTCTCAGAAACACGGCGTGGAGTCGCTGAGGTAACTCTTGTGTCTGTGCCCGGGGCTCCTTCAAACAGCCTCTCCTCTTCCGAGGGTCCCTCTGGCTCCTGCCTGGGCTGGGCAGGCCCGCCACCACCTGGCGGGGTGAATCACAGCGCCCGCCCCACCGGCGTCCACCTGCAGTGGAGTGTGTCCTTCCTGATGTTGGGCACAGCCTCCATGCAGCACCCCTGGGAGGTGACGTCCCTGCTGGTGGAACCAGTCGCTGCAGACCTCTGAAGCACTGTCCCTCCAGTGGTTACCCAGGGAGGACGGGCACCAGGGGTCCATCCCTGACCCCGCTCGGCTGTGCATTAACGAAGAAGCACAGTATTCAGTCATCGCCTCCTAACAGCCAGCTCCTTTGTGGTGTTTGGGATGTATCTTCGCATCTTAAAACCGTGGTCTGAGAGTCTGTAGGTCTCACTGGGTTTCCAGAGGAGTCTTGTACAAAAAGGTTAAGCGGCCCTGCTCTAGCACATTCTGAGAGCTGGAACTTGGGAAGGCCGAGCTGGCGGCCGCAGGAGGAGCCCGAGGCGTGTTCCGCTCCCTGACCTGACGTTCTCTCTTCCAGCAAATACAAGCCCTCCAGCTCGTTCATGGTGTCCAAAGTGACAGGTGAGCCGCGGTCACTTAGGGGTTCTGTGCATGGGTGACCTCTGCCCCCTGCCAGCTTTACTCCTGGGGTCTCTGCCCTCTCCTCCCTCCGTCACGCCCGCCAGCACCTTGGTCCCAGTGTCAGGAGGGTCGTTTCCAGAGGCCCTTGAGAGGTCCTGTCTTTGATTGGCTTCTCAACGTAACTGGACTCAAAACTGGCCCTGGATGGCAGAGTCAAAAGCAGGGCTGTGCTGTCCTGTTGGATGTCACAGGAGTGCTGGTGCCTGGGGCTGCAGTTACGGATGGGAGTGGCAGTGGCCACCTGGAGCCCTGGGTTGAGGAGGATGCTGAGCCTCGCCTGGCACTCAGCAGGAAGCAGAGCGTAGTGGTCAGTAGGCCTGCCTGGACGAGGAGGGAGACTTGCCGTCCCTGCAGACGGCTCGTCTTGCCCTGGGGCTTCCTTTGGTAACGTGGGAGGTGGCTCCAGCCGGTGATGGAGGGTGTGACCGAGGGTGGTCCCAGTGGGCCCTGCCTGGGCCCCTCGCGGCAGGCAGTGCAGGGCTCCGTCCAGCGCCCTCCCTGGACTTGCCCACCCCTCTCGTCCTGTGGGAAAGCAACTCTTGTCATTTGCCCCAGAGGCAAGAATTGTTAGTGGCCTTTATAAAAACGTTGTCACAGAGCTTTCCTTAGGACAGAAACGATGTTTGCGTATCCACCTAATTAAAGATACCGTGGAGCCTTTAAAATGTTTTTGAAAAGCTAGCTTGACCTACATTCTCCTGGTTAGTGGTGACCACATCCTTTGGGTGGTGTCCCAGTTTATTTTTCCCGTCTTTCAAAAGCGTATACATCGGTAACTTTTAAAATTTAAAAGGGATTAGCTTACAAATTGATTTTTTTCCTTTAATAATTGTGGCTCAGGAATGCATTTCCATGCCTGTATATAGTCTTCTAAACCCAATTTTAATGTCCCCACCCCACCCCGCGCCCCAGCATCCCGCGGAGTAGAAGTCCCTGTGGTGCGGAGCCAGGTCCTTTATTGGGCAGCTGCAGAAACCCGGGGCCCGTCCAAATGACCGACGGGGCCGGGCTGGCAAACTGGCCTGTGGGCCGGGTCTGTCTGCCTCCTGATCGTGGATGGAGCCTCAGTACCCCCGGCCAGGCCTCCCACTCACACGTCACCAACAGGGACCTGCTGCTCCAGCAGCGCCCCGCGGTCTTGATGTGACATTAGGCCACAGTGAAAGTGTCCATGCTCTGAGCCTTTAAGAAAGAAGTTGTCCAGCCCTGGCCTGGGGAGGCCACGGTCAGGGACCTCAGGAGGCTGGTGTCAGAGCTGTCCTCGCACCACAATGGCCTGAAGGAGAGAGCACTGCCCCCCACCCCCGTGGGGACCTGACCTTTCCCTCTGCCCCACAGTGCAGGACGTGGACTGCTACACCACCGTGGCTCAGCTCTGCCCGTTTGAAAAGCCGGCCTCCCACTGCCCGAGGTGAGGCCCGGGGTGACCACTGTGGGGGGGCGGGGGCTCGGGGCTCAGGCCCTTCTCTGGGGCTGGCATCTGGCTTGTCTACACGGGGTTGAGGAAGACGCCAGGCGGTTGTGCCCGGAATGGGTGATGTCATGGTCCTCCAGGCCTGGCCCTTGGCAGCCGCTCTCTGTGGGGATGCTGCTAAGCTTCCTGTCCAGGCCACCAAAAGCCCTGGATCCTTGCTAGGGTGCCCTAGACAGGGACGTGGAAGTGTCCCCTCAAGGTGGCACTGACTTGGGAGGGAATCCTGTTCCTGGGTAAATGACCATCTCCCTCGAGCGCCACTTGCCATTGTCTCTTAGGTCAGTGCGGAAGCCCTGGAAGCTGCTGTCCTCTGTCCCCTTTGGTTATCTTAGCGCTCTTTGCTCTTGGCCTGGTCTAGTTTGGGCAGACTATTCTAGAGGTAGAAGTAGCTTTTTTTTTTTTTTTGCATTTTTAGAAATCTGTCCTCTGGTCACACCTGACAGTAGTGTACTTTGACATGTTTGTAAAGACGGGGAGTCCCTCTTATTCTGGTTAGGACCCCAGTCTAGAAGTAGCTTTTTAAAAATGACTTTTATTATGGGCCTCAGTGAAACTGGCCAGTGTAAGTTGACCACCTGGTGTGTCTGAGGGATGTGTGGGGCACAGCCACCAGCACGAGGTGAGGGATGCAGCGCCCTCCAGCGCCCACCCACACCCATGTCCACACTGTGCTGGGGCCAGGCCTCTGGCTCCCCAGGCCCCCTTCTGAGATGCCCCTAAGATGCCTGTGAGTAGACTTAGTGGAATATTAAAGAGAAGCAGAAGGAAATAGTTTCAGAAAAATACGAACACAAACAAGATCTTGGTAGAGTGAGAGGATCTAAAACGTGGGTTTCTGACCTGCCGTTCCAGGAGGAGTGGGAGAAGAGAGAGAAGTATCAGTCCGTCTACAGCCAAGAATAAAAAAATAAAAGATAAAAGAGAGACAGAGATGGTGACTTTAAAATGATTTAAAAAGAGACCTAAATAGCCCCGGTGCCCAGGGCTGGTTGTGATGTGGTCCCAGCTCTCTTGGGGACAGGCTGTGTGACCTTGCCAAGTAGCTCCCCTCTCTGTGGAGTGGGCCAGAGCTGGGTGGTCCCGTCCAGGAACCTGCAGACCTCGCTGCAGACCTCGGCCCCGGGACTGGCCCAGATGCTGGTGTCCAGCTGACGTTTCAGGGGGCAAAGCTGCTTCACCCAAACACAAATACAAAGAGCAGCGGCATCCAGGTCACCAGCTGACTCAGTGGCTCTAAACTCAGAGACCGAGTGGGACTCATTTTCTTTTTTCCAAATCCCCACTCTCTCCCTGCCTGCCCCTTCCCTGCTTCCTCCAGACCCGTGCTGGTCCCCTGCCTGGCCTTCTTCCCTTCAGGGACCCTGCCACCTTGGGGCCAGGTGGCTCCTGGACGCCATCTTGGTTTCTTGGTCGCTGGGCTCCAGCCTGTGGCAGACTGTTCTGGATGGACACTAAGACCTCTTCCTCAGTCAGGCTCCTGCTGTGGCTGGCTGGAAGCTCTGGGACCCCCGGGAGTCCCGCCCTCCGACCCCTGTCAGGAGTTGGCCTGTGGCAACTGACCCCGCTGCCTGGCTCACCCTGTGACCCACTGAGGTGGGGGCCTCTGCCTCCGTCCCCCAGCAGCGAAGTGGCCTTGGAAAAGGTCTGTGGATGGTCATCCGCACCCACTGTAGGAGCTGGCAACACCCAAGCCTGGGACGACCCCACGGCCCACGGCCCACGGCCCTCGCTCATCTCTCTAGCTCCCTCGTCTGGACGTGCCCTTCTGCCTGGGGTTTTGAAGAGCTGCCTGCGGCCTCTGAGGAGGGCAGGAACACCTTCCCCCGCTGCCCTGGGAGAGGCCTTGTCTTTCTTAAAGAGCAAGATGGCGGGCGGCTTCCTTGCACTCCCCAACTGGAGTCTGGAAATGCAAACAAAGAGCAAGCTCGGGGGGTTCCACCTTCTGCTGATGGTTCCCTTCCACAAACGCCGCTTCTTTTCCAGAGTCCGCTGTCCTGCGCGCTGTAGGGACGAGCCGTCCTACTGGGCCCCCGTGGTTGGCAGCAACGTCTACGCAGATGTGAGTACTCTGGCCTCCTCTGTGGCCTCTGGGGACCTGCTGTGATCTCAGGGTCCCAGGCCTGGACCCAGGACCTGGCAGCTCACTCCAGAGCCCGTAGGGAAATCTGGACTGTCACTTCTCTGAGCACCGTCCCATCTCTGCATCCACGGAGGTGTCCCCACCGCGTCCTGATGCGTGGAAGGGCATGCAGGCCTCACCTCACCCAGGCGGGTGTCAGGGTTTCTGGCCTCATGTGGCCCCTGTCCCCAACGTCACGTGCTCTCTCCACCCTCGCTGCCTTTCCTTCTGGCTCTGCACACGCTTGGCTCAGAGTGCGCAGGAGAAGACACACGACCCCCCACTGCCCATGGGGACCCCTGTTCCTGCACCGGAGGCTCCTTGCGGCCTCTCTCCTGACTCCAACAAGGAGGCTGTGCCCTGACTTCTCTCAGTGAATCCTCCAGAGCTTGGCTGCCCCCGGTGCCCAGGGCTGGTTGTGACGTGGTCCCAGCCCTCTTGGGGACAGGCTGTGTGACCTTGCCAAGTAGCTCCCCTCTCTGTGGAGTGGGCCAGAGCTGGGTGGTCCCGTCCAGGAACCTCCAGACCTCGGCCCCGGGACTGGCCCAGATGCTGGTGTCCAGCTGACGTCCCTCGGTGCTCCCTGATGTTTTTGTGGGCACCCCCCCCATCTTTGCCTCCATCTGCCTTCAATTGTCCCCGATTCCTGTCAGCGTGAAGTCACTCAGCTCCGTGGGGTCAAGGCGACCTTCATGACTAAGCTTTTCTTCCTCCTCGTTTCTCTTTCCTCTTTAAATCAGCTTTTTTCCTTCTCGAAAGCTAAGACCGAGTTCTAAAAGTCAGGTTTCCTGGGAGGGAGCGAGTTCCTGTGGCAATTGTGAAACCAAGTGCTTGGACCCAGCTCTGGTTCGGAGGCGGTGAGGGCCGGGCTGCGTGGCCGGGGCGCCCCCGCGGGAGAGGCGCTGGGTTCCGTCCCCAGCAGTCAGGGAAACTCAGTGAATCAGTAAGAAACAAGTAAATCAACGTCGGTGTCCATCTACCACTAAAAGTATTTTAAAAAGAGAGAGAGATGGTGATTTAAGATGATTTAAAGTGGATGGATGGGCAGAGCTGGTCCCCGTCACCAGCCGGCTCCGTGGGCTTAAACTCATCTATACCGAATGGGACAACGCAGTTCCTGTGTGGTGACAGAGTGCAGTGACGAGATGGAATCTACACAGCAGACAACAAACAGCTAAATGTGTGCAGCAAGACGAGGGAGAGATGCCCGGCCGGCGGGCGGCCGTGAGGTGCAGCTGCTTTGTGTCCAACACCTGCGGCCTTAGGCCCCTTAAAACACCCTGCACAGGTGTCCTCGTCCCCATTCTACAGAGGGGGAAACAGCTCAGGTCACCTTCCCCAGGTGACAGTGAGCACGTGGCCCAGGCTGCTCCACCCGCTGAGCTCACGGCACCCGGTCACGCGGGGGACGGGCGTGTGGCTGGAACCCGAGTGTCCCCTGGAACTGACGTGTCCCCTCGGGTTGGAGCTCTGACACTCAGGCCCCTACGGGGCCGGTCCCGTGATGGCTTGGCTTGTTGGAGGCATGATAAATGGAGGGGCTCAGAGTCTTAACGGAAAGAAAGTCGGGCGGAAAGAAGGACGGGAGGCAGAGGTGGGGGAGCGGCCTCGGTGGCGGAGCCTCGATTCTGGCCTCAGTTTCTAGGTCACGCTGGGTTCTGGGAAATGATGGCTTCTGGAAACATCTGTTTAGCTAAGAGATTTATTTTGGGAGCGCCAGCCCCAGCCCTGCCAGGGCCTCGCAGTGCCCACACTCCTGCCCGTTCCCCTGAAGCGCTGCCCCTGGCCTTGGGTCGAGCTGCGGCAGAGGTGTCCGGGCGTGGCCCAGCGAGTGGACCCTGGGTCCAGGCCGAGCGGCCAGCCTGGCAGACGCTCCCCGGGGTGGGATGCGGGCGAGGCTTCCTGGACCTCCGTTTCCCTGGGTCCTCCCTGCCCGCTGCCTGGGAAGTGCCCCCTGACTGCCTCAGAGCCCTGGGCGCTGCTCGGACAGGTCCCCGGCCCCCTGCAGCCACTCGCCTCGGGGGCCGGGGAGGGGGGCGGGCAGAGACTCGTTGCTAAGGTGTCCCAGGTGGCGTGGCTGCTGCTGGCTGGGGACCACATCCGAGGGTCCCTGAGGCAGATTCCCACCCTGGAGCCTTGGGTGGCCCTGTGGGGTGGTCCTGGACTTTGGGTCCTGTGTCTGTCTCACTAGTGCCACCTCAGGAGACACCTGCCTTCAGCCCTGGTCTTCCGTGTCACGTGGCCACCCTGTGGAGGGGAATATGGTCTCTGGCTCTGCCGTTTGCCAGCCGAGTGACTTGGGCCTGGCCTTCAGCCCCTGGCCCTGGGGCTGCCTGTCCATCAGGAAGGACCCGTGATGATAAGAGCTGCCCTGGGGCCCCCGGCTCACTGTGCCGGGGCTGGAGACCCCAGGGCAGGCCCCTCCGCAGGTGCCCCCAGGGCTTCCATGCTGGCCTGCCCCCTGGAGGGAAGAGGCTCTGGGTGGACGCAGGTCACTGGGCGCTCAGCTGTGGCGAGGGGGCCAGGGGGTCGTGGGGAGGTAGTGAGTGTTCAGGTGCTGTGTGTGCCAGGCCCGGGGGAGGGAGCGGAGCCTGTCTCTCTGCAGATGCCCGGAGAGGGGGAGGCTGGTGGCAGGAAGACGGGCAGGAAGGGACCTCTGCCCACATCCCTGCAGGCCGGTCTCGGGTCTCCGCCGGTCTGGGCTGCTGCTCAGTGGCTGGCCCCTGAGGGCAGATCCGCCAGGAGCGTGAGCCCTGAGCTGTGGCCTTGCCTGCTTTCAAAGGCCACCTCCACCCACACTCGGCTGGAGCCTGCTGGGCCTCCTGGGGGCTCTGAGCAGATGTCCCGGGCCTCCCTGAGGACAGTTCAGAACGGCCTCCACCCACCATGAGTCTCAGCCTCTGGGGCTGAGGAGCTCTGGCTCCTGGACCCACTCTGCCACCCCCAGCTCCTGAGGCGGGGTCTTCGTTTGCTCCCTGCTGACCCCCTGCCCTCCCCATGCTGGGGATGGCACCTGGCCCATCCAGGCTCAGAAAGCCACTTGCTGAACACTGAGGCAGAGTGTGCCCTTTCCTGTTGTTTTGTGGCCCTGGGGTCAGCCCTGGCCTTGCTGCGCCAAGTCCCCGCCTGTCACTCAGGTGAGCGGATGAGGCCGGGTCTCTCCGCAGAGACCCCGAGGGGCCGGGCTGCGCAGGGTACCCCCTGCCACATCAGCCCCGCCGACAGGCGCTCGACCCGCCACCTCGGCCCTGACCCTCTGCCCTGTACTTGCAGAAGTCCAGCATCTGCAGGACAGCCGTGCACGCCGGCGTCATCGGGGACGAGAGCGGCGGGTACGTGGACGTGATGCCTGTGGACCAGAAGAAGGCCTACGCGGGCTCGCTCAGGAACGGGGTGCAGTCTGAGAGGTAGGGGCCCGTGCCAGGGGCCATCTTGCAGCAGCGCGTGGGCGGAGGCGCCAACTCCACAGGGCAGCAGGCCGAGCCGGGCCCCTGCCCCTTCCCTTCATCTTCCAGGAGCTATCTTTCCGTTCCCAGCTGGGTTCTTGCAGAGTATCTAGAATCTGTAGAAACATCAGATAAGCCCTGATCGCCACTGTCCCCAGGGCCACTGTGGGAACTGGGCGCGCCGTGTGCGTCTTAGACGGGGTCAGCGGGTGGTCACGTCACAGTCACGGAAACCTACACACGACTCGGTCACGTCGGGTTTTATAAGCTCGAGTGACGCCCTTTGTGCCCCGACCTGGCCCTGCTGGTCACCAGCTCTGAGCCAGCCACCTGATTTCTCTGGGCCTCGGTGTCCCCACCTGTGAGGTGGGATCCTGGCCGTCCTGACCGCCTCTGTTGGCTGGACCCCTTGAGCCGGGGCCTGTCGGGGGCCGGAGGTGAGACGGGCTCGGGAACCAGCGTTGTGAATTTCCGCCCGTGGGTGCAGGCGGTGACTGTCGCCAGCCCGGGTCGCCGGGTCCACGGCTCCGCCTCCCGGCCCGGCTGGGGCGAAGCCTAATGAAGGGAAATTCCACCGAGCCAGCGGGAGGGAAACGCGGCAGCTGATTAGGTGGAATTTCCTGGCCACGCTGGAAACAAGTCCCCTGACGCCCGTTTGCAGAGTGCTTGGTGTCCCAGTTAGAGCACACAGCCTTCCTGAGTCGGGGTGGCTGGGCTGGTTCCCTCTGCCCTGTGACCTGCGCACATGGCGGCTCCTCCCTCTGGGCTGCGAGGCCCGTGGTCCCAGAGAGCTGAGGCCCCCCACCAGGGCACAGCCCAGGGTCTCTGCTGGTCTCCAGGTCCCTCCCAGGAGGGGCCCGAGGCTGCCACAGGACGAGCTTGAGGCACCCCGCAGTCTCCCCCGTGGGCCCTGCCGCCCCTTCCCCGCCCGCGTCCTCTGTCCTGGGCCGGAACCGTGGCTGTTCATGCCTGGCTTTCCCGTGCCCCGTGTGCTCGCCCGACAAGGGAGAGAGAGGGTGCTGTCCCCACAGGGGGCAATGCTGTGGGTCTCCAGGGGTCCGCAGGCCACCCACCTCACATCAGCGGGGAACTTGTCACAGAGCACGTTCCCGATGACCTGCCTGGAGGTGGCCCGGCAGGCTGCCCATTCGGGGTGTGGAGTGCAGGAGGGGACCTTGTGCCTGGCCTGTAGTCAGCAGGCTCACAGCCCCGTCCCCACGGGTTCCACGTCCACCAATCCTGCCAGCCACGGGGCAGAAATGTTCCTACTGACCATGGGCGGACTCTTCCCTGGTGTTTCCTCTGAGCAGTGCCGGGCCGCGGCCATTTCTGTACCCATGGAGGTGGTGGACACCTGGACGTCATGTGAGGGACTGAGCAACTCGGGTCAGGGTGTCCGCAGAGGTCCTGGAGCAGTCACCCACCAATGCCAGGAAGGGCGGGGTCTGATGGTCCCCCAGGGCTCCTCCACCGCCTGGCGCGGCCACCGCGTGTCCCAGCTGCTCAGGAGGCTGAGGGAGGAGGATCTTGAGCTCCAGGCCAGCGGGCAGCTTAGTGAGACCCCGTCTCAAAATAAACCATCTTTTTGGAAAGGGAGAGCTGGGCTATGGCTCCGAGAAGACCCTCCTGGGTTCAAGCTCGGTACTGCGAAAAAAAAGGTCATCCATTTACGTCCTGGAGCACCCGCAGCTACCAGGACTGACCCAAGGAACCCAGAGCCCAGGAGGACAAGCGCACGCGCCACGTGTGCCAGGCCACAGGCATGTGCCACCCAGTGGCACTGGGGGCCCTGCTCTGCTCTTTGTCAGTGGGGTCCCCTTGAGCAGGTCTCCCTGAGCCTGGTCCTCACCTGAGAATCGGAGGGGACGTGATGGCTCAGAGACAGTGTGCGGCAGAACCTGGGACCTGAGGGTGGTCAACCCTAGAGAGGCCACGGTGCTCTCCATAGGGGTCAGCGGCTCCTCATCAGACGTGGCCTTCAAGAATTCTCTCATGGGATAAAGCAACTTCCAAATGCTCCCCGGTCCCTCTCGCATCTGCCCTGGTAGCACCCGCTCACCTGTGCAAGTGGCCTCCTCCCGGGCAGCCCTGACCATGTCCCAGGTACCCGGGCTCCAGCTGGGAGCCCTTCAGCCAGATCTCTGCCCTCGTGCGGCTTGTGTCTTGTGGGGGACGGGCAATATAGAAGTCAAAACCCCTGTCACCAGGCCCAGGGTCACCGTCAGGGAGGGGTGCTGGAGAGCTGAGATCCCAACAGGGTTCAGCCTACTGTCTAGGGTCCTTGGTGACAAGGCCCCAGTGGAGGGTCTGCAGAGATGCCCCCGTGGCCATGCCTGTCCTCCCTGTGTAGATGGAGCCCCGGCCCCCTGACCTGCAGCCCATCCCCACCTGGGAACATGGGAAGCTATTTTGGAGCCAGAGGGTGGCTTTGTCCCCAATGGCTGCTGAGACCCTGTCAGGATCTCACAAGGTCCCAAGGGAGATGTGCGCATAGGATGTACTGTGACCGCTGTGTGACAAATGGCATTTTAAATGACCCTTCAGTCGGCACCCAAACCCAGGTGCTCCGGGGAGGAACTCAGCTCCCAGGCGAGGCTGCTGGCTCGGGGCGGCTCTGCTTTCACAATGGCCTTCTTGAGAAGAGGGTTTCCGGCGAGTTGTGACAGGCAGCTGAGGGGAACCCCCTTCTCTCCTACCCAGGGCCGGGGGCAGGAACAAGGGGGTTGGGGGGCCGTGACTCTGGACCCTGCTCGGCCCTGGCTCCCGGGAGAAGCTGGCCTTCCCGATGCACATCACCCAGGGCTTTCCTTAGACCAGGACCATTTTTAAAGACAGATTTCATAGGAGATGGGGAAACGCACCAACAGTGACGGCGTCCTTGGTCACGCGGTCTTTAAAAACCTAACCAGTGTGCCCAGGTGTATGGGCTGGGCTTTGTCTGACTAGTGAGCCCCTCTGTGCCCGGGGGACATAACAGGGAACAGAAGGGACAGAAGTGCCTGTCTTCAAAGGGCTGGTGTCCACTGTGCAGGGCCAGCAGATGTGAACCGTGAGCCACACACTGGATTCTAAAGTTTCTGGTGACCCTGTGGGAGGTGACAGAGAGAAGAGCGCGGGTACATTTTAGTTACTCCATCTGTCCGTCACCTTCTCGTACTGATACGTAACCAGTAGAAAAGTCACCAGCAAGAAACCTGCATCTTGGGGCTGGGGACATAGCTCAGTGCTTGCCTCGCAAGGCCCTGGTTCAGTCCCCAGCACCTCCATAAAAACAGAAAGAGACCTGCATCTTCTGTTCAGATGTCGGAGACCTGGTCCGTGCCCACCTCGTAACGCAGACCTGCCGCTTAGTCCAGCGGCCACCCATGACCGGCGGACAGCCTGGCTCTGGGCATCTCAAAGGTTGGGCGACTCAAATCTATTTCTAGGAATTTGAGAAGCAAAAGCCACCGAGCCACTATTTCCAGGGCTGATGGGCCCACGGCTTCGGTGCCAGGCAGGGCCAGGCTGGGGCCCTGCCTCCCTCCTGCACATCTGATCCCCAGGGCCCTGTGGGCGTGGCTGCCACTGTCCACATCTTATTACAAAGGAAAGGGAAGCCGGGGCAGGTGGTTGGTGGTGCACACCGAACCCCAGGGGCTCAGGAGGCTGAGGCAGGAGGATCGCGAGTTCAAAGCCAGCCTCAGCAACCAGCGAGGGGCTAAGGCAGTCAGTGAGACCCCGTCTCTAAATAAAATTCAAATAGGGCTGGGATGTGGCTCAGTGGTCCAGTGCCCCTGAGTTCAATCCCCGGTACCCACATCCCCAAAAAAAGAAAGAAAAGGGGAGAAAAGTGGTTAAGCAACTTGCCCCAGGTCAGCCAGCAAGGGCGGAGCTGGGCCTGACCTAGGCCACCCAGGGCTCCCGGGCTCTTACCCAGCATGCCCTGCTCCCTCCCTCCACTCAGACCCTCCCCAGGAGGAGCCAGGTGCACTGGATGCTGCTGCAGGTGCCTCTGTCTTTAAAAATGCTTGTCGTAGGGTTGGGCTGCAGCTCCGTGGCGGAGCACTAGCCTGGCATGAGTGAGGCGCTGGGTCCCATCCTCAGCACCACGTGAGATAAACAAATAAGATAAAGCCATTCCGTCCATTTACAACTACAGAAAGTTTTTTGTTGTAAAGGAAATGTGTGCTGTTATTTAAACAGGCAGAGAACAGAAACCCAGGGTCCCTGAAGGCCCCGCAGTGCCCTGTCCGACGACGGCCCATTTACAGCTTGCCCCGAGCGTTTGGAGCAGTGCACACATAGAAACCAAGCAGAGCTGGGGGGAGGCACCTGGTGCTGAACTTCCTTCCTCCAAACCGCCTGCACGTCAGTGCGAGCTGGGAGGCTGGCAGACCTGGGCCTGGGGCTTCAGGGTCATTCGTGGGTGCCGGCCATGTGCGGGCTTGTCCTCCCCTGGACAGCACAGGCCCAGGGACGTGGGACTCTGGCTCTTGGCTGCTGAGCACCTGCTACATGCCAGTCGCTGTCCCGCGACTGGAGAGCTGGCTCTGCTCACGTCCGAGGAGGGAGCACCTTCGGGAACTGTTCACAGACAGGAAACTGGGGCTCCGAGACAGGGAGCACCAGGCCCCGCCAGCGGGGTGGCGCCTGTCCCGCCGACTTGCTGTCCCCTCAGCAGAGGTCCGAGGCTCTCAGAGACGAGGCTGGGATCCCTTACAGGAAGGAAGAGTCCACTGCTCACCACGGCGTGCGGACGGAGGCACGTGACTGTGCCTATAGACATGTCTGGCTGATCCTGAAGAATGAGAGGGACTTTGCCCTCTGGGAAGCCAGGTGTGCCCCTCCTGCTATCCTTTTGACACTGGCCCTAGGCAGCGGCCACCTCCAGGACACTCCTGACCCGTCCTTCACAGGCTGTGCCACTCTGTGCCTGCTGTCCTCCTCTCATGTCGTGGTCCCCGGTGGCCAGCTCTTGCCTGGTTAGGGTCCAGAACGCTGGGGGCAGGAAGCCAGTGTCCAGGCTGCTCTCTCACAGGCCCCTGGTGTCCACCCCTGGCCCTGGCCTTCACGACCCTCATCCTCCTCCCCCGCCACTCCTGAGCGGGACTGACAGCCCACACCCAGCACAGCCACCGTGACCGTGTGACGTTTTGCTCACACACAAGACTTGTTCCAGGAAGGGGTCACGCCCTTGAGTGGCCGCTGAGAGCGAAGGTGGCTTTCCGAGCCCGGTGCACTGTCCTGCGGTCTCTCGGTGACACAGCGACCCGTGCACAAACCACTCTGGGTGTCCTTGCTCACCGACGTGGTGACGTGGTGGTTGGTCTCTCTTTGTTGTGATGAACAAACCGGAAAGAACATCTTTGCACAAGCGCGAGCACTTCCTGCGCTCTCCTGGCAGACTTCCCACCAGCAGAGTGACCACGGCCACCAAGCACCTCCTGATGTCACGGGCACCTCTGCAGCGTGACCGCTCCTCAGTGGCTTTCCACTGCATGGGAACGAAGCCCACCCCTGCCACATGAGGTCCCAGCTGCCCCTGCCCACGTCTTGGGCTGCCCGGTCTCTGCTCTTCCAGCTGGCCCTCCCTTTACTCTGGGAACACACTGAACCATTCCTGCCCCTGGACCTTTGCATCTGCTGTCATCCAATTCTGGGCCCCCTCAACTCCTGTATGAGCTTGTGGCTAGATCCCCTGGTCACGTGGCTCTAAACCCCAACGTCACTGTCCGGGGAAGCTTCCTCCTGAAGTGGCCCTGCTCCCTGAGCTGATCGGTGCCGTTTGCCCCC
Organism: Urocitellus parryii; assembly: GCF_045843805.1. Lineage (NCBI taxonomy): Eukaryota > Metazoa > Chordata > Mammalia > Rodentia > Sciuridae > Urocitellus > Urocitellus parryii. The sequence continues at coordinate 55,516,586 of NC_135545.1, forward strand.
AGGGTCACCTCTCTCTGGAACTGTTTCTTACCTGTGTTTACTGCTTTTCTCCCCTCGCCAGACTGTGGGCTCCGTGAAGCAAGAACCCGACAGTCCTGTGGACCCCACTCCCGCAGCACTGAGCTCAGCACCTGGCCCGTAGTGGGTTCTCAGTCAACGCTGGTGAATGGTGCCAAGTTGCTGAGTGCAGAGCGGGTTGAAGGAATTTTAACTCCTGTGTCAAAAGCTGTTGGTGGCTCCCAAGAAAGTCGTTCAGTCTCCTCACGTGAAAAGGGGCTGTGGCCGTTTCCCTTCCCCCAGACATGCCGGGCGGGCGCTGGAAGGCAGCCCCAGACATCGGGGTGGCGGACTTGGCGGTCAGGCTGCCGGGGTGTGATTTACCAGACCAGCAAGCCGTCACGCGGGCGGCCTTCCCGGAGCCTCACAGGAGTGGGCCTGAACTGCGGGCCCAGGGCAGGAGGGGACCGGCCTTGCGCAGACAGCCACACTGCCCCCTACTCCTCCTCCAGGGTGGACAGGCATCTAACGGGGAGCCAGGTGGGTCCAGGCCAGGTGTCCGGCCCTGGGCTGGCAGCCGCTCATCTGGACGGCGCCTGCGTGGCCCCTCGTCAGGGTGGTTCAGGCTGACCAGAGCCGCCTGTGCCCACGACTCCCGGCCCACGAGTCGGAGGACCTGACCCTGGCAGTTCTCCCCGCGGGGTCCACCTGCAGGTCAGAGGAGTACACGACCCTGTTAGGCTTTGGAGACTGGTGACTCGCGCCCCGCACAGCACCTTAGACTTCCATAAGCTGGTGAGGAGGTCGGGCTGGCTGCAGGGCGCCACTCTGCCGTGTGACCTTGGCCTGGCCACAGGGTTTCTTGGTGCCTGGGTGTCCTCCTTGGAGGACAGCCTACCCAGGGGAAGGAGGTGCACTAGGTTGAGGCCCTGGCGGGAGCCTGTTTAGAGCCTGTGCCTTCTCCTACTGTCCTAAGAGCCTGTCCTTCGGGTGGCCGTGATCTGGTGGAAGGTGTGGCAGACACCGATCGGGGTCCTGGGGTGCGTCCCGCCCAGCAGGCTGGGCCACCAGGATCCCGAGTTGGGCTGAAGCACTTCCAGCCCTGACCTAGATTCGGGCTGGGCTCATCTGCACAGGAAGTGGGGCCTGCCAGGTCCTGACTCATCCGGGCCGCGGGGGTGTCCCTCGTCACTCGTCCCCCTGGGGGGCTGCTCTGCGGAGCCCCTGGCTCTCCTGTCCGCCCGCCCCCTCAGTGACCCCTCTCCCTTCTCTTTCAGCCTGAGCTCGCCCGGGGACGGGAAGGCCTTCCGGATCTTTGCCGTCAGGCAGTGACCGCTCACCACCGGGACACGGGCGTCTGCAGCAGGGCTTCGCGGTTTTCCTTTGGTTTTGACTTTGTCGTCTGGGGTCGGGTGGGGTGGGGGTGCCGAGAGTCGGGGAGCTTCTGTGGATGGCCCTGGCCAGGGTGACGTGGGCCCCCTCCTCTGGAGCCAGGCCTCCCGGGCTGTCTGCTCAGCACTCAGGCCTGGGCCTCCGCTGGGGCCTCTCCCCCTCCAGGGGTCAGTGCCAAGCTGCTCTGGCCACGGTGCCTTTGTGGGTGGAGGGGAGGACCCTGAGCTCTAGACAGACAGAGGGTCCAGGGCTGGAGACGGAGGTGGGGGCGTGGGGCGGTCGGGGAGCAGGCGCAGGGAGTCTGGGAAACGGGGTGTAAAGTAGTTATTTAAAAATAAAAAAGCACAGTCCGTCCCTGACCTGGAGGAAGGTGGGCTTAGTGTTTGCTGGTCAGACAAGTGTGCTGGGCAGGCGGGAGCCTGTGGCTGGCCCTGGAGGCACCCGCGGCCCGAAGTCCTGGGGGCTGAGAGCTCAGCAGTGCTGGCGCCTGAGACCTCGGGGCCCAGAGGTCTGTGTCCCCGCTGCCTCCTCCCTGTGGCCCGTCTGTTTTCCGCTGTGACCTTTGGTCTCGTTGAGGACTGATGACCAGGACCCTCCCCTCCCCTCTGCCCGGCCTCCACCGCCCCTGGCTGGCCTCGGGGCTCTCTCTGGCAGGCAGTCCCGCGGGGCCACTTCTCTGAACTCCAGGCTGGGCACCACTTCTTAAATGACCGTGCGACAGGCCGGCCCCCATCTTCACTGACCTATTAAAAAATAGGTCAGCAGGGGAGGAACGGATTCCTGGGCACCTTCCTCACCGGGGTTAGCGGCTCTGCTTGTGGCCACGACCCCACCCGGCCGTGGACAGCAGAGGGACGGCAGGGCCCGGAGGTGCCTCCTTTCCAGTTTCTGTGGGGCGCGTCCTGCCAGAGGTCCCCAGGCTCCCGGGGGTGTGGGGCGCGGGCGTCCATCACTTGTAAAAGGTCTTCCTCAACCAGGCCGGCAGCCCTCGGAGAAACGAAATCCCCTTCTCAGCAGAAGGTGAAATCCCAGCCCTGGCAGCAGGCCGGCCGGCCGGCGCCTCACTTTTGTGAGCTCTGGTTGCAAATTTGACTCCGCTCTCCATCAAAATAGGTCCTAGGCAAAATGACGGGCAGAAAGTTTAAAAATAAAATCCCTCTGCCTGGGGACCCCGGGCGCCTCTCCTGTTTCCTAATTAATGCGGAGACTGAAGGTTAAGGATCAGGACGCCCTCGGGGGTCTGTAAGAGCAGTCGGACCGTGGCGGACGCGCGGCACCTGGCCCGTGTCTCCCTCTGCCCTTGTGGGTGCCAACCCTTCCACCCCACATGGCGCAGGGAGGGGGCTGTCAGCCTGTTGGGTAGAAGTCTAGATCCCACCTGGCACCTGGGGACCTGGCGATGCAAGGTGTGCCCTGCCCGCTGGCTGCGGCGGGGTCACCGCTGCAGGACAGTCGGATCGCTGGCTGGGTCTTGGACCCTCCCGGGGGACCCGGTGGTTGGCTTCTGGGGTGTCCCTCCCGGGAGTGGAGGCTTCCAGTGTGATGGGCCCCACAGCCCTGGGCCCCCTCCTGCCTCCTGGGCCACACCTGGCCGTCTTCTTCCCCAGGACCATTTGAAACTGGAACCATTTCCTTCCCCAGAAAATGGGAATAATACACAAAGGAAAAGCCCCTGTGGTCGGGGACCACCTCTACCTGCGGTCAGCAGTGCCCAGTGCCTTCCGCACAGCCGTGCCCGGGAGACGGTGCCCAGCCAGGGCATCGCTGGGCCTCCTGCCCCACCAACGTCTGCACTGGCTTCAGACTCTCGCCCCCTGTGCTCCGGGGGCAGCGGGCCCCCTATTATCTGTAGGCTCACGCAGCCCGCAGTTGACGTGTGTGCTTTTTTCTATGAAAAACGATGTATTTTACTACTTCCTGTGTACAAAAGTTCATTGTGAATGTCTTCTGTGCTTTGCATGAACACGGGCCACGGTGTTGTTGCTGTTATTTCAATAAAAACTGGTTTGATTTCTAAGTCGCCTGTGTCCCACTTTAGGGACGAGTCTGATCAATACGCGTCCACGACCCCTTGCAGCCCTCCGCGGTCCAGGTGCGCCAGTTCCTGGGGGCTGTGCCCAGCTGCTCTTCTGTCCCCGAGCCCGGCTGAGACCCCTCTGGACTGCGGTTTGCCAAAGTGCAGACTGGGCAGGGCCTGCGGCTGCCTCCCGGAGGCTCCAGAGGTGCCGGTGCTGCAGCCCCAGGTCCCAGGGGACGGGCTCAAGTTCCTGTGGTCTCCACCTCACCACGTCCCACTGCCTGGGGGGACTTGAGCTCACAGTTCATCTTCACCGTCCTGGAGGCCCAAGGTCATGGTGTCGCCAGGCCTGGGTTCGCAGGTGGCCACCTTCTCTGTCCTCCATGGCCTTTCCTCAGTGCACACGCCCGGGGTCCCCCTCTCTTTGCCCACCCTGTGACCCATGTAACCTTAACTGCTCCTTAAAGGCCCAGTCCAGATGCAGTCACCTTGGGGGCCGGGGCTCCCTAGGGGACATTTGGAGAGAACATGATCGGCTCATGACAGAGACCTTCTTCACAGCCCAGAGACGGCCCCTGCCTGCCTCCTGCCTCTGGGAGGGGCGTCCTGCCCCAGGACCCCAGGACCTTCAGCCCTGAGCACTGTGCAGGTGTCCCAGGAGGAGGTGACAGAATTCCTCTTTTTTTTTTTTTTTTTTTTTTTTTTTTTAAAGAGAGAGTGAGAGAGGAGAGAGAGAGAGAGAGAGAGAGAGAGAATTTTCAATATTTATTCCTCAGCTCTCGGCAGACACAACATCCCTGTTGGTATGTGGTGCTGAGGATCGAACCCGGGCCGCACGCAAGCCAGGCGAGCGCGCTACCGCTGAGCCACATCCCCAGCCCGACAGAATTCCTCTTAGGGCTGAGTGCCACTGCACCTGGGTGACACCCACCAGCAGAGGGCCCTCCAAGGTGACTGAGGGACAGGGAGCCAGGACTGGGCGTCCCTGGTCACCTCTGCCTCTGACCAGCAGGGGTGCCTTTGGTGAGAGCTCCTCCTGGGGTGGAGGGTCCCTGCAGGAGGGCGAGAGGCGCTGAGCCACGTGTGCAAGGCCCGGCACTGGGTCCCGCTGTTCTCAGTGGCCAGAAGCCCAGGCTGCAGAGGACGGTCGGCTCAGCCCTGCAGAGGTCTCCTGTGGCCCCGGGCAGCCTCCCTGGGCCTGGCCACAGGTGCAGATTCTCAGGCGCCATGGCGGCGTCCCTCTAGGGACCAGCCCCCACACCCTCAGAGGCTGCAGAGGGCTCCAGACCCGGCCCTTCCTGGATGGTGGTTGGGTTTTGAATGTCTGCCCTCCCTCTCCTGCCCCAAGCCTGCCCTGGACTGCCTCGGGGCTTCAGAAGTCTCAGGCTCTTAAAAACACATTTGGTGGCCAAGGGCCTGGGTTGTGAAATATCAGTGACATTCCTCTTCCCTTCATCGCGGCCAAGTGGACTGGCAGCGTCCTCGCCCAAACCAGCTCATGGCCCTCATGCCCAGCCCATCTCCAGGGGCACCGCACCTCGCTGGCACCTTCTGGCCTGCCTTCAGCCCACCACATCAGGGAGAGCCAAACTCTGAAGGACATCCCCCACCCCCTGTCACCAGCCCCAGCCTGACTCAGGAAAGCAGGAAAAGGAGTTCACCTATGCCAGGTGCCACCACCTGGCACTGAGCGTGACATCTCACGTCTTTTGGTGACTTGCTGTTTCCCGAAGGCAAATTCAAGTGTGTGTCAAAGTGGCAGTCCGGAGCGCACTGTCGGCAGGTGACAGACAGCAGCCACCGTGGGGTCGGGGCAGTGCCAGCCTCCAGGCTCCGCCCCACGCTGCGCCTCCGACCAGTCAGGAAGGGGCACCTGGTGAGGGGCCAGAGGCAGCTGCTGAACTCCGTCCCTCTCTGCGCTCCAGGATTCCCCTTGGGTCCATTTTCTAATTCTCCATAACATTTCCAATTTCTTAAAACGACCTCTTTGGAAGATGCCTCCCGGCGCCTCAGTATAGGGCCCGACAGCTGATTCTGCCTCTGGGTCCTCCGGGGTCTGGTGGCCCTTTCTCTTGAGCAGTGGCAGCAAACTTCTTAAGAACCCCACTAATAACCAGCTCAGGCCCCTCCCCACCATGACGTCGCTGTGGAGCGCGAGGCCGCGGCTGGGTGCAGGTGATGCTCGGGGCCTCTGGGACGCGGCGAGTCTGCGTTTGAGACTCGCTGTGGTTCTGCTTCAGCAGGACACTGAGTGGGCTGGGTCCAAGCCCTAAATCCTGTTCCATGGCAGTGGCCGCTGCTTCGGCCCCTATGCTATCTGTCACCTGGCCAGACCATGTGGAGCCCACCTGCCATCCAGCCCAGGGGGCAGCCAGGGCTGTGGGCAGGGCTGGCCCACCGGAGCCTCGGTTTCTAAGTGTCCATCAGTTTTGCACCACTGTGACAAAGGACCTGAGATAACCCACTCATGAAGACGAACAGTTCATTTTGGCTCAGGTTTTTGGAGGTTTCAGGCCACGTGGGCTGGTCCCGTTGCTAGGGCCCGTGGTGAGGCAGAATGCCATGTTGGAAGGACATAGAAGGCGGAGGGGAAGGGCTAGGGCCCCGGGGATGGCCGGGCTCCCTTCCCCAGGCCCCACCTGCTGAAGTCCCCACTACCTGAGTGGAACCTCGGCTGGGGATGAGCCCCCACAGGTAGGCCATGACCTCTCCTTCCGCAGCCTCACTGCTGTGACCCGGTCCTTGGGACCACGGGCTCTGACGGACACTTAGCCAAGCCCCTGTGGCACCAACTGGGGACTCAGGGTGTCGCCCCTTCTCTCGGGGTTGACACCCCTGTTTCTGCCTGCCGAGTTGCTCTCAGGGACCGTAGGTGGCTGCCTTTTCCGTCTCGAGCAGAGGCTGGTCTGACGGAGGCCACTTGGCCATCACTGGACGCAGAACCCCCGAGGCTACAACTTTGGGGAAAACGCAGAGCCACGGTTTTCTAAAAGTCTCGGCCAGTAATTTGCACTGGCCCCTGTGGTCAGAGCCGCCCCTCGGCTGCTCCTAGCTGCAAGGGAGCTTGGGAGGGGGGAGCGAGTGTCCCTGCCAGGGGACACGGCTCCCACGGAGGGGCTCAAGGTGAGGAAGGGCCCTGGGTGGGCCCAGGGTGGTTTAACCGAGAACCTATGGCAGGGTCTCAATTCTCAGGGCTACTGGGACAAGTGACCATGAATCTGGTGGCCTGAGACATCAGGAAGTATCCTCTCACTGTTCTGGAGGCCAGGGGTCCAAAACCAAGGTGGGGTGGGGGTGTCCACCCTGGGGCTCTGGGGAGGCCCCTCCTGCCTCTTCGACCTCTGCTCCCGTCTCCGCCGGGCCCTCTGTCCCTGGCCGCTGTCCTTTCCCTTCTTATCAGGACACATCGTTGGAGTTGGGACTGACCGCCCTAAATCCCAGGATCATCTCACCCCAAGAACCTTAACCAGTCACATGGCCAAGACCCTGCTTCCAGAATGAGGTCACATTCTAGGCTCCAGGAGGACATCACGTGTGGGACACGTTCCCGCCCAAGGAGAGAGGCGCGCACGTCCCTGGGGCCAGCAGTGGCCTGGCCTGGCCGTCCTCCTCCTGGGCCCGCGGGTCCTCTCTCTGGGCTGGCACACCCTGGGGCCTGGGCCTGTTCCAGCCCTCGCTCCCTTCCCAGCCCCCCGAGGTCTGAAACCCCGAAATCTTCCTCATAGTTATTCCTCCTCGGAGGCCCAGAGAGGACCCCGGAGACGCCGCCCTGGGCAGACCCTCCCTCCTCTGTTGAGGTCTCCGGCCCTCGGACGGGTGGCCAGCCTGTGTCCAGTGGGCCCCGGTTTCCTCACTACTAAGTGGGGGCGACCCTAGCAGCCACGTGGGAGGGAGCCGTGCCGTCAGACCAGGTGACACAGTTGTGGGGCCGCAGGTCACCTGCCATTGTCACCCGTCCTACCACGTGGTGACATGGGCCCCCGGCTTTGTGCTCACTCACGGTCTCCTGGGCAAGGACAGAGGTGCTTGTGACCTTTGAGCCCCCTGCAGACACTCTGTTTGTTCCCTAACTGTCCCACCTGACGTGACTTCCGAGTTTCAAGGACAGCCATGGGTCCCCACGCGCCCTTCCGATTCCCCAGAGATGAGCTTTGCATCCCACCCTTGGTCACAATCTCCCTTCCGTGTCTGTGACTGGCAGAGCCTGGAGACCTTTGTCCTTGTCCTTGGGTGTGTGCTCCTGGGGAGAGGAGCTCCTCGCACTGAGGGGACAACTCAGAGCCCCTGCTGGGGCGCAGGCCTGGCTCGGTGCCACCCCCATCCCCCAATGTCCTCATGGCAGGGGAGACCTCGAGCCGTGCCACAGGCCATTCCACGTCCCTCTGAGGTCCCCGAATCTGGAGTGAGCGCATCCCCCTTTCTGCTGTTGACATTCTTTCTAGATTAATGGCAGATGCTGGCAGAGTGGCCTCCTCGGGTTGTCCAAAGTTCTTCATGATGAGAGTCAGATGAGGGGACGCTGTGTCCTTCTCCTGCGTCAGATGGGGAGGCCCCGCTGGTGTCCGGCCACGCGGCTAAGGAGGCCCAGATGCCGCCATCGTCTTGAGGAGAGCCTCGCTGAGCCTGGCAGGCGCCCTGCTCCCCGTAAGACCTCCGCCCGCCGCTTTGATCCTCTCTGAATCTTGCCAGAAGGAAGCACCTCGTGCCAGCTGCCAGGACAGAGCGCGGATCCCCGGCTCCTCTGTGCTCGCTAGTGGCATGGCGCTGCAGGGAGCTCACCTGCCCCCAGTGTACGCGTGGGCACACCCACACTCGTGGGCACAGGCGGACGCAGATGTGAAGGCAGGACCCTGTGCACCCTCGCGGCCTGGCATCGGCTCCGCCTTCTCCTTTGCTCAGGGGGCCACCCTTTACCCTGGATTGTCCCAGGCTGCACACGGGGACCCATCCACTGGCTTCAGGTGCTGCCGACAGGGTCCCATGCTTTCTGGGCACTTTCTGGCCTGCTGTCAGAGTGAGGTGCCCCTGGCCGTCCTGGCCAGCCCTGGAGTCAGCCGTCCCCCCGAGGAGCCCCCGCCCTTACTGGGGGGTCTTCCCACTCTAGAGGGGACGGTGGAGGAGCCGCGGCAGGAGGAAGGGGGCGGAGTCTCCAGAGCAGCAGGCAGGGACCGTCTGTCCTGGCCCCTCCAGGCCTGAGAATGGGGGAGCAGAAGCCTCAAACCAGATGCCCGAGGTCAGGGGCCCAGTTCCAGATCAGAGCCTGCCGTGCAGACACCTGGAGGACCTGACGCTCGCCCTGCCCCGGCAGCCAGGGCACCGTGGGACGTGCCCGTGCCTTGACTCACCAGGAAGCGGGGCTTGGACTCCTCTGGGGACCACGGGGTGGGTGACCTCTGGCGTGGTGGACAGGCAGGCCAGAGCCGGAAAGTGAAATCCCAGCCGTGAGCTATCGCAGGACACACGCTGGTCCTGAGGACTCCCACCTCCACCTGCCCCTGAGGTGAGGGACCGACTGGCCAGGCCAGCTCCCTCCCAGGGATGCCTTGGCCGGCTTGGTGATGTGGCCCTGGGTGGCCTTCTGAGGCAGAGCCTCCCCCCCTCCTCCTGCTCCCCCCGAACCTGCAGGGGATGAGCTCCGAGTGGTGGGGGCAGTCACCTGTGCCACCTGTCACTGCTGGGGGGAGGAGGCCCGAGAGAGGAGGGTCCACTGCCACCTCCAGCCAGCAGCCAGGGGATACCTGGGCCTGCGAGGTGGGCGCTGTGTGACAGCCTGCCTGGGTCCCAACACCCGGGAGCCGCCTGGAGCTGCCAAGGGGAGGGCCAGAGGTCCTGAAGGGGTGTCCACCGGAGAGGGCCGGGGTGGGAACCCTCCCAGGGCCAACCCCCACAGGTGACAGCCCAAGCCCAGCGTCTCCCTGCCTTGCTGGGTGCTATAGAGACACTGCTCCACCCCCACTGTCCACCCTCCCACCCACCCACTGTCCACCGTCCACTGACTGCCTGTCCTCCTTCCTCTCCGTCCTTTCCCCGGCCCCCTCTCCTCCGACAGGTGACAAACATGGTGCAGCTGGATTGTGGTTGGGAGGCCTTATCTGCAGGGTGGTGGGGCTCGGCCGGCAGAGCCCTGCAGGGCACAGGAAGTCCTGAGTCCACCTGTCAGGTGAGAACTGAGTCATTGCCAAGACCCTGGCCAAGCCTCCATGGACCTAGCCCCGCTTTGTGGATGGGGGTCATCCTGGGACACAGGCCTGGCTTGCACGGCTGCCCTGACCCACAGCAAGCGTCAGACTGCACCCAGCCCCACCCGGACCACTGGCTGTGGCCAGTGCTGGGATGCCCAGTCTGGGGAGACGGGACCCCTGCCCTCCCTCTGCCCACCACGCATCCTCCGCCCGCCAGAGCCACCCAGAGCCTTGCAGACCTGCAGGTAGGGACCAGCCACCCTGGGCCCCAGACTGGAACCCTGGTCACCCCCAGGAGCCTCCGCGGCCCACGGTTGGCCACTTTGTTAGGCGGCCAGTGCTGGGTGGAGCGGCAGCGCTGAGGCAGACACGTGCCCCGTCCAGTAGCCAGGGCCAGGCCTCTCCGCGGGGCCTGCGCCTCCCCTCAGGCCAGTGGGCTCTTCTCCTTCCTGTTGTTTTGCCGAAGGCCAGAGGAGCAGGCCCACCACCTGTGGCCAGGGAGAGCAGAGCCGGATCCTGCCCGGAGGGACACCCAGGGCAGCAGGAGGACCGGGAGGTCGGCAGAGATGGCCGGCTCCAGTGACCCCACACCCAGGGCCTCACCCCGCGTGGCCCTTCCTGTGAGTCCTGCAGGCGCCCAGGGACTCGGTGACCTGACCCAAACTGTGGTCAAGGGCAGGGAGTCCCAGGCTGCCAGTTCCCGGGCTGCTCTGTGGCCTCAGCTCACCTCGCCAGCTGCCTTTCTGAATGGCCCCAGGCGGCCCTTCCTGGCTGGGCCGAGGCATGGACACTCCCATCTCCCATCTCCAGGGAGGAGTGGGCGGCCACTGCAGGTGGGATGCGGGCAGCCTCTGGGCTTCCACCCAGGAGCAAGGACTTCAGATGGCCTGAGGTTTCAGCAGCACCAGAGACCAGAGGCCACCGAGGAGCCTTCCCCGAATCCCTGCACCCAGGGCCTGACCCCCAGCCAAGTGGCCGTGCCCCAGCACCTGGGCTGGCAGATGCCACAGCCCTACGGGGGCAGAGATGAGTCATCTAGGGGCCATATGGCCCAGATTCCAACCGAGGCTGGGACAGAGACAGTGACGAGTCCCGGGGTGAATTGTGACCGGCCCTGACAGCTCACGGGTGCCACAGCCCTCAGTCCTCCCTGGCAAGTGCGGTGGCTGAGCTCGGGGACACAGTCCTTCCTGCAGGCCCCGATTCCCACTCTCGGGGTACAGGGAGCACCTGAGAGCCACGGTGGCAGTCGGCAGGCTGCCCAGAGGGGTCGGTCACCCCGGAGCAGGAGGCTCGGTGGGGCCCCATGGGAGGGACTGGGGTCAGAGGAGGCTGCAGTCCTGATGGGGGACACAGGGACTTCGGGGAGAGGAAACTGGACGGACGGTAACTCTAGTTGGGGAGGGAGCTAGGAGTAAAATTCTTTGTCATATTAGGTTTTGAAAAGATATGGAGTGTCATCACCATGTGAAAGCATCTTTGTTCTAAAATGTACAGAAAACTTGGTCCCTCGTAGAGAAAATAAGATACAATGTAGAGAAGAAAGGAAATTCACTGAATTTAAGAGAGGTTCTCTGGGAACATAGGATCGTCTTCTCTTTTACTCTATTGCTTAGATTTTCATTAATGTTCAATTGAGAATATAGTTAAGGAAACCACACTTGGGAAAAAAGCTCAAGGAAAACTCATGCATCCCCTTGTGGAGAGGGTTTTCGGGATTTGGACCCTTGACTTGACGTCCTCATGGCCACAGTGACTGCCTCCAGCCTTGGCCCTCGCCGTGGGACCCTCTCTGAAGGAGACATATTGCTGCATTTATCCAATCTAGGTCCGTGCCTCGGGTTCTGAATTCCCACGGCTCATTGTAGATTCCTTTTTGAGTTCGACAGAATCTTTTCTCCCAAGAAAACCTGCCAACCAGACCACAGCGTGTGCCATGGGAGACGTTCTCCTTCAGATATGGCAGGGTGGACAGAGGAACCAGCCCCAGCCATGACGGTGGCCCCTGGGTCACTGTCCCTGAGCAGTCAGGCTTCACGGGTGGGGAGGGGGGCCTACAATCACTGCCCTCCGCCTGCAGGCAAGGGAGCAGGCACAGGGCTTTCCAGTGACTTCCGGGGCCTGCTGGCCATGGGAGGTTGGCCAGGACTGCACCCAGCTCTGAGGTTTCCCCGCCCAGTACCTGTCCATCCAGCCAGGGTTCAGCCCGCCGCCCAGGGGGCACGGGGCACCACTAAGTGTCTGGGCCACCTTGGGGACGCGGGTTCCCTCAGCCTGAGGCTGGCAGGGGCTGGGTGGCTGGGTGCCCCGGGCACCCGTGTGCAGTGGCTGTCACCGCCCACACTGTCTGACCGCCAGCCGCTCACCCTGGAGCCTGCAGCAGACCCCCAGCAGGGCGAAGCCCACGGATGGGCTGCCCCGGGTTCTGCCCCCTGCCGGTCTGTTTGCCCCTCTGGCTGACCCCTCTCTGCCCCGTCCATTCCCGTGCACGCATGTCCATCCACACATGTCCGAGCCCCCGCCAGGTGCCCAGTGCCCGGCCAAGCACCTTGAAGACGCGACAGGATCCGGGCTGCTGGGCCGGCCTGCCCCGCCCTGCCAGCTGTGCATCGCTCAGTCGGATCTTGGCCCCTGACCCTCCATCGTCCAACTCCCTTGGAGCCAGTTACGTAAGTGTTCCCCGAGGCCCGAGAACTTCCACATGGCCCTGCAGCCCAGCCCGCCAGCTGCTCCCGGGACGTCAGCCACAGCCACTTCCCCTGGACGCAGAGCAGCTGTGCAGACGTCAGGAAGAGCCAGTGTGCCCAGTACCCGCGTTGACCCAGCAGCAGCCCCTGGGTCCCCGTGACCCTGGACACCTGGGCCCACAGCACACACTGCCACCCAGCCCCCACACAGGTGGCCTCCCCTTCCCTTGAACAGTGGTTCTGTCCTCCCTTCCCTCCCGGACACGTCCCTGTGCCCAGGCCACCCTCCAGCACGTCCAGGGCCTTGTGCGGCTCCAGACCTCCGGCGGCCCCATCAGGAACCCGCGTCCTGCCTGCTCGCGCAGGGGCCACCCACAGAGTCCAAGCTCGGGCCCAGGAGCGGCCGGGAGACTTTGTTTTGCTGTTGGATGCAGGAGTTCAGCTCGTCCTTGGAGAAAGGCCGGCGCTGGTGGCCTGTGCTCCTGTAGGTGATGTGGTCCCCGCAGAATGTCTCCATGTCTGCGGGTGTCCGTGACCCAGTGAGGGAGGCGGAGGCTGGGAGAGGCGCAGACGTTGGTGCCACGTCTCAGCCTCTGTGGCCGCCGTGACATCACGACCAGCAGGGGCTTCAGACACAGAAAGGGATCCCCGTTCTGAGGCTCCGGGAAGGTCCCTCCTTCCTCTCTCAGCTGTGGCGGCTCCAGCGGGCCTTGGCTGGTGGCCTCGGGCTCCATCCCTGTCTTCTCGTTACGTCTCCTGTTTTCTCCTCTCTGTCCCTTGTAGGGGCACTTGTCATTAGATGTCAGCCCTGTCCCTCCAGGATGATCTCAAGATCCTTAAATTGGTCACACAAAGGCGGTCACCCGAGGTCTCAGGGCTTACATGTGGACATGTCTTTGGCAGATGGACCTACTACGTGTCGTGTGATGTGAGGAACGTGATGAGGAACGTGGATGTCCACCCTAAAGTCCGTCCGCCCTAAAGTCCATCCACCCAAGGATGACGCCTCGGGCTGGGCAGGCCTGTCTCCCAAGCAGGCAGCTTTGCACCTCGGCCAAGCACAGCTGCCCATCAGCAGGTCCTTCCGCCGGGGTCTGCCTGAGGCCGCCCGCCTGGCTCCCTGGACTCTCGCCCAGGCTTCTGCTCTGGTTCCTGCTGCCAGGCCAGCCTGGCCTCTGGCATCTGACTGGACTCACTCTGTCCCTGGGAGCCATCTTGACCCTGGCCATAAGTGGCATGGATGGCGGGGACCCCGAACCCCTCTTCGGCTCTTGCTCTCCTGATCCAGGCTGTGGAGCGCCTTGGCCGTGGCCATCTCCGTGCTCGCTGCCCAGGGATGGAGCAGCACCTCTCAGCCACGGGCACCCCCACCCCTCGTCTGCAGGAGGAGGATGGGGACTGACCCGGGGCCTGCAGAAGTGTCCAGGGAGACGCCTGGTCACCCAGCCCCTGGTGGGGTTCAAGTCAGAGCTGGGGGCTCCCCAGGCAGAAGGCTCACGGCACAGCCCTCCCCTCAGGCAGGGGTCCAGCCCTGGGCGCAGCCCTGGGCAGTGCTTGGGGCGGCTCAGGCAGACTGGGTCAGCAGGGCTGTCAGGAGGACCCCTCTTCTGTCCCTGTACGCGAGGCCCAAAGGCAAGCGCAGAACCTTCCCGTCCAAGGACGTGAGCGTCACTCCCCCAGGGGAAGAGAACCCAGGACTGAGCTCATTCCTACTGAGGCACAGGTGGCCCAGAGTGGGTCCCCTCCTGGGAGAGCAGACATGGGTCCCCTGGCCCTGGGGTCCTGGAGGAGGGCCCCTTTATGTCCTCAAAAGAGAGCTTCCCTCCACTAGGGGGCAGCAGAGCACTGGGGACGGCCGAGGACTGGGGGGCCACCATAATGTGAACAGACCCCCACCCAAGCAGGGCCTTCCTCCCTCCATCAGCCCTGCCCCGTCCACTCCCTGGACACGCGCAGGTGGGGGACACAGAGGCACTACACCTGTTATCCCTCTCTCCAAGGCCCTGTGTCAGTGCACACGAGCTGAAGGAACACGCGCCAGCCACGGCAAGAGCCCAGGACAGGCGTCCCACCAAGCCAGGGTCACGTCCCAGGAGGGGTCGGAGAGCAACGCTGGGACAGTGTCCATTCTCCAAAATGAGCACAGTGTGCTCCAGCAGAAGCTCCAGGTCCTCCTCGGGCTGTCCTGGTCACCAGGACAGAGTCCTTGGGAGAGGTCGGCTGTCAGCCCTGTGCGCCTGAGAAATGTGACCGAAAGCTCCGTCCCTGTCCCCAGTACCAATTTAAACATGAGGACACGGTTTTGAGAAAAAGGAAAAAGAAGTTTTATTGCTTTGTTCTCAGAGGAGAAACACCGGGGACCCCCATCCCAAAGGCTGCGACCCTCTCCCTCGGGAGGCACAGGGAGGGCTGCTTTAGAGGAACTTTAGGGTCACGTTCCAGGCGTGCTCTGGGAGGGCCCCGGGCCCCTGTCCACGTCCAGACCCTCGCAGGCCTCTCCTTCCCGTGGGTGTGCTCAGGGCAGTGAGCTGGGGCCATGAGGGCTGCCCTCACAAGGCCAGGGACCCCCTTACAGTCAGAACAGCTCAAGTAGCACCCCACCTGGGCCCCTGCGGGAAGCCACCAGGGCACACTTTGAGCTGGCCAGCTGCCAGGGGGCAGCTCACGTTTAAACAATCTGCTCTAAAACCCACGCTCCCCGAGACCCTCCAGACCGATTTCGTTGTTGACGGGGACACAGGGCTGCCCGAGAACGTTCTAGTTGTCACCCCCAAGCAAGAACATTCAGCTGAGCCCCTGAGCCGGAGGTCACCTCAGGTCAGGCTCTGCGCTGACCCCACTGCCGTGGCCAGGCCCCCAGCTGGGGTTTGCAGGAGGCAGGTGGTCTGTAGACAGCGCGGGGCCCTCGAGGGAGGCGAAGCCGGTCAGGTCCAAGGCAGGGGTCGGGCGCTGGCCACTTACCACGACAGCAGCTCCAGGCCCAGAGAGCCGGACCCTGCTGCGGGCAGCACCAGGGAGGGCTGCCTCGAGGCCCACCTGGCTGCCTCTTCAGGAGGCTGTGATCCTGTCCTGCTCCAGACGCTTGGGGGTGGGGACAGGCCACGGCCCCTCCAGAGGGAACGGCCCCCCTGCCCTGGTGAGTCGCCAGGGAGCAGGCAGGGCTCCCAGAGGAGGCTGCTGGGTGGCCCCCTCCCACCTTGTCACGTCCCTCGCCATCAGGATGACCCTCAGGCCCCACACCCAGTGCTGGTGGCCTCTGCAGACTCATGGCTCCACCCTGCCACCCACCTCCCTGTCCCTCTGGGCCTTTGCCCGGGTCAGGAGACCAAGCTCCCAGGTGCCAGCTCTGTGCCCTCAGAAAGTCCCTCCCTCCAGGGCTCAGTGTCCCTGTAGTGGAGGGGGCCATCCTGGGGCGGCTGGTGCCTGTCGGGGACTCTGCCCTGTGGCCTGCGGACTGCCCACGCGGGCCTCCAGATGCCCCCTCCTGCCCTTCCCTGAACCTTCCAGGTGCCCCCTGCTGTGCCCAGCGGCCCTCCCTGCAGCCTCGTCGGGTCTGGCTGGCTCCCAGGCTGCACCGCACCCCTGGAGGGCAGGGCTCACACTGGGTCCCCTGCCGCTCCCTCCCCCGCCTGGACGCACCGCGGGTGCCCTTCCCGAGCCCTGGCCCTCGGGTCTGCGCAGCGCCTGGAGGCCAGGGGACGGCTGCTCCTTGTACAGGTGAGAAGTGGGGCTCCGAGCCCCGGGCTCACGGCCAGCTCCTCCTCCTCCGCTGCGGGCTTGCAGGACGGAGGTCGCTGGGCCCAGGGCTCAGGTGGCTCTGCCAACTCTGAAAGGGTGACTTTGGGACGAGGCCTCTGCGGAGCTACGAGAGGCCGTGTCTCCTTTGGCCCAGAGGAGCCTGACCCCGGGCTTGGCCACCTCTGCTGGTCCACCACCCTGGCCCGGAGCTGGGCTACCAGCCAAAGCAGGAGGAGCCGTGCTGGCCCCAGACCGGCTCCAGCGGGTCTGTCATCCACGTCAGAAAGAGGGAGTGTCCCCAGGGGTCTGGGGGCCACGCTCTGGAAGAAGAGCTGGATGTGCAGCCCGTGGGTGAGAGGGACTCAGGGACTCTGCGGACGGGTCCTGCAGCAGCCAGAGACCCATGCCCACTCCACCTGCCCGGGAGCCCTCCAGCTGTTCCTCTGTCCTGTGGCCTGCGGACTGGCCACTCGTGCCTCCAGTGGCTGAAGGGAGCAGTGCGAGCTAACGTCCCCAATCGGAAGGACACCTGTGGTGCTTAAAGGGGTAGTGCAGCTTGGGAGCCTGGACACAGTGCTGGGCACACAGGGGTCGCTTATTTGTAAAAAGCCCTCGGAAGAGCTCAGGGGAGAGAGAGCGGCACTTATGGCCAGGTGCACGGCGTCTGGGTGAGGAGGCAGAGGCCTGGGGCAGCAGAGGCCTGGGAGGCAGAGGTCGGGGGAGTCAGAGGCCTGGGGCGGCAGAGGTCGGGGGAGTCAGAGGCCTGGGGCGGCAGAGGCCTGGGGCGGCAGAGGCCTGGGGAGGCAGAGGCCTGGGGAGGCAGAGGTCAGGGGAGTCAGAGGCCTGGGGCGGCAGAGGCCTGGGGAGGCAGAGGCCTGGGGAGGCAGAGGTCAGGGGAGTCAGAGGCCTGGGGCGGCAGAGGCCTGGGGAGGCAGAGGCCTGGGGAGGCAGAGGTCTGGGGCGGCAGAGGTCGGGGGAGTCAGAGACCTGGGGCGGCAGAGCCTGGGGCGGCAGAGGCCTGGGGAGGCAGAGGTCAGGGGAGTCAGAGGCCTGGGGCGGCAGAGGCCTGGGGAGGCAGAGGCCTGGGGAGGCAGAGGTCTGGGGCGGCAGAGGCTTAGGGCGGCAGAGGCCTGGGGAGGCAGAGGCCTGGGGAGGCAGAGGTCTGGGAGGCAGAGGCTTAGGGCAGCAGAGGTCTGGGGCAGCAGAGGCCTGGGACAGCAGAGGACTGGGGTTGTAGGGCCTGGGGTTGCAGAGGCCTGGGGAGGCAGAGGCCTGGGGAGGCAGAGGCCTGGGAGGCAGAGGCCTGGGGTTGACAGAGGCCTAGGGAGTCAGAGGCCTGGGGAGGCAGAGGTCGGGGGAGTCAGAGGCCTGGGGCGGCAGAGGCCTGGGGAGGCAGAGGCCTGGGGAGTCAGAGGCCTGGGGAGGCAGAGGCCTGGGGAGGCAGAGGTCTGGGGCGGCAGAGGCTTAGGGCAGCAGAGGTCTGGGGCAGCAGAGGCCTGGGACAGCAGAGGACTGGGGCTGTAGGGCCTGGGGTTGCAGAGGCCTGGGGAGGCAGAGGCCTGGGGAGGCAGAGGCCTGGGGCAGCAGAGGCCTGGGACAGCAGAGGCCTGGGGAGGCAGAGGCCTGGGGAGGCAGAGGCCTGGGGCAGCAGAGGCCTGGGACAGCAGAGGCATGGGGCAGCAGAGCCTGGGGAGGCAGAGGCCTGGGGAGGCAAGGCAGAGGCCTGGGGAGGCAGAGGTCAGGGGAGTCAGAGGCCTGGGGCAGCAGAGGCCTGGGACAGCAGAGGCCTGGGGAGGCAGAGGCCTGGGGCAGCAGAGGCCTGGGACAGCAGAGGCCTGGGGAGGCAGAGGCCTGGGGAGGCAGAGGCCTGGGGAGGCAGAGGCCTGGGGTCGCAGAGGCCTGGGGTTGACAGAGGCCTGGGGAGGCAGAGGCCTGGGGAGGCAGAGGCCTGGGGCGGCAGAGGCCACAGCCAGGGCAGGCATTCCGGTCCTCAGGGGCTCTGCTGTGGTCCCTGGGGCTGGAAGCAGCTCCCACCCACCGCCTGGCCCTTCTGAGGTCTGGTCAGTGTCCTGGTGCTGGCTGGCCTGCAGTGCTTGGCCTGGCCCTGCCATGCTGACCCTGAGTTGCCTTCTTGGCCCCCAGCCCCTCTCTTCCAGTGGCCACGGGGTGCCCAGATGAACTGGCAGACTTACCAGGGTGGCATGGGGCCCGTCTCTGAGTTTAACCTGGCTGGAGCCATGGCCCAGCCGGCCAGATGGGGTCGATCTGGACTCTGGCCAAACCAGGAGGCCACTCACCTCGCACCCCACAGGACCCCTGTGCAGGCTGGAGCAGCCCTGCTGCCCCTCCCCGCCTACTCGGCAAAATGCAAGGTCTCCCCCAGCCCTGCCCTGGCCCTGCCCTGGCCCTGCCCTGGCTCTGCCCTGGCCCTGCCCTGGCCCTGCCCTGGCCCTGCCCTGGCCCTGCCGCAGGAGCAGCGGGCTCGCCTGTCCCAGCTCAGCCCTGGTGCCTGCCAGTGGCCAGAAGCCCCTCCAGGCCCAACCCCATGTGCCTGGATCCTGGCTCAGGGAAGCTGTTCTCTCCCCCTGACTCCACAGAGTTAGGAAAGGACATGGGGGCTGTGAAGGGAGGCCTGGCTGGGGAGCAAAGCCTGCTTCCTGCAGGGAATCCCATTTCCACTTCCAAAAACTGACCCAGTCCTTGAACAAAGGAGCCCTCCTCCCCCCCTGGAGCCCGCCCCCCCCTTGGTCTGATCTTAACCAGCTCCGTCTGGAGCCTTTCCAGCACAAGCCCATTCATGAATGAGCACAGCGAGGAGGAGGAGGAGGAGAAGGAGGAGGAGGAGGAGGAGGAGAAGGAGGAGGAGGAGGGGAGGAGGAGGAGGAA